>NC_057814.1:273772482-273903436 GCF_018294505.1 Triticum aestivum | reverse complement strand
TCCAAGTCATTTTCTGATATGTTATATGCCCATGTTCAACAGTGCATAACTCCTTGCATGTAGCTCCGTTTCACGCGTGTAATATGTCAAATTGTTTGTCTCATGATGCTCTACATTTTGTTCAATTGCACCATGTTCATTAGAGGTCATCTTGATGCCCAAATCTCTGTTGCAAGGGGGCTAGTTGCTGTTATCTGCTGGTTCTTAACAGAACTTGGAGATTTGTCATTTTTCTATCATTTAATCTGTGCATCTTATGGGCATGAGCTCTACATGTGTTTTGTTGTATGCCATGCCATCTTTCCAAGGGTGTATGCCATGTATTTTTGTGATCTCTGTGGTGACTAGCACAAGCATGCAAACTAGGCCCCGTAATGTTTCTGATTTCAGGGACTTGGTGATTTCTCCAAGTCTTTGTCTGCTGTTATTTTATTGCCACGTAAACTTGATGCTACAGAGAGATCCATGGATATTTTGGAGATCTTCAGTAAGGATGTTTTGTAGCTATTGTTGTAATTGATCCATTCCTGCCCTTTTTTGCAATTATGGAGTGCCATAGCATGACTCAATCTTGCTCTACTTTTGCTATAAAATATTTCTGGCAGATTCTTAACATGATATGCAATTTTGCCAAGCTTATTGTAGTTGATCCATAGATGCTATGCATTTGTTCTTGCCATGGATAGCTTCATAAACATGCCATCTTGCTGTAGGTATGCTTCTTTTGTCATTTATTGCTTTGTGCTGAGTGCATCAAGCTCACCAACATGCCTTCATATTATTATTTCTGCCATGCTCTGTTTTCTGCTAAGTCTGAAACCTGATAACGAAACTTGCTATGTTTACATGCTTGCCATCATATCTTCTGGTACTTTTTGGCTTATGGTCAGTAAGGGACTTTTGTCATGTGCATTTAGTATAACACTTCCATCAATTGTTTTGCTATTTTAAGTTCCTGTAGCATGTTGATTTCGTGCTCTGAACATTGCTACCTGATGCTGTTTTCTGCCATGTCCAGTTTTTCACCAAGTCTGTGAACCTGTTATCTTTTGCACTTTTGCCATGCTTGTTTGAGCTTGATATGTTATGAACTAGCCATAGCTCAGTGTTCATTTTTTGTCAAGCATCTCCTCTAGATTACTACCATGTGCTTTGTTGCTATGTTGGGGTGCCGTAGCATTGTTATTTGTTGCATTTTAAGTGCTATCTTGCTGTTTATCGCAGATTCGTGTCATTCTTGTTTTGCTTGCCATTTGCAAACCGTGCATCCGTTTCCGGTGATCTTTATATCGATTTCGACCGAAATCATCTCATCTTTCCAGTGGCATGCTTGGTTTGCCAAGTTACTGCCTTGTTCATCATTTTCCTTCCGGGGCACGCATATGCATCGCATATCATATCTTGCATATCATACATGTTTTGCATCATGTTGCTTGTGCTTTTCTCGTGATTGATTGTGGTTCCGTTGCTTGTGTTCTTGTCTTGGGTAGAGCCGGGAGACGAGTTCGTGAATGAGGAACCTGTTGAGTACGCTTACGAGGATCAAGCTCTCGACAACTCTGAGAACCTTGCAGGCAAGATGACCACCCCTCGAAATCACTTCTATCTTTGCTTTGCTAGTTGTTCGCTCTATTGCCATGATGCGCTACCTATCACTTGCTATATCATGTCTCCCCTATTGCCATGTCAGCCTCTAACCATCCTTTCCTAGCAAACCGTTGTTTGGCTATGTGACCGCTTTTGCTCAGCCCTTCTTATAGCGTTGCTAGTTGTAGGTGAAGTTGAAGTTTGTTCCATGTCGGAACATGGATATGTTGGGATATCACAATATCTCTTATTTAATTAATGCATCTATATATTTTGGTAAAGGGTGGAAGGCTCGGCCTTATGCCTAGTGTTTTGTTCCACTCTTGCCGCCCTAGTTTCTGTCATACCGGTATTATGTTCCTTGAGTTTGCGTTCCTTACGCGGTTGGGTGATTTATGGGACCCCCTTGACAGTTCGCCTTGAATAAAACTCCTCCAGCAAGGCCCAACCTTGGTTTTACCATTTGCCACCTAAGCCTTTTTCCCCCGGGTTTTCTAGAGCCCGAGGGTCATCTTTATTTTAAACCCCCGGGCCAGTGTTCCTCTGAGTGCTGGTCCAAACTAGAGCCCTTTGCAGCGCCACCTTGGGGAAACTCGAGGATTGGTTTTAGTTGTACGGACTGCTCATCCGGTGTGCCCTGAGAACGAGATATGTGCAGCTTCTATCGGGATTTGTCGGCACATTCGGGCGGCTTTGCTGGTTTGTTTTACCATTGTCGAAATGTCTTGTAAACCGGGATTCCGAGACTGATCGGGTCTTTCCGGGAGAAGGTTTATCCTTCGTTGACCGTGAGAGCTTATGATGGGCTAAGTTCGGACACCCCTGCAGGGTATTATCTTTCGAAAGCCGTGCCCGCGGTTATGAGGCAGATGGGAATTTGTTAATGTCCAGTTGTAGAGAACTTGTCACTTGACCCAGTTAAAATACATCAATTGCGTGTGTAGCCGTGATGGTCACTTCTCGGCGGAGTCCGGGAAGTGAACACGGTCTGAGTTATGTATGACGTAAGTAGGAGTTCAGGATCACTTCTTGGTCATTGCTAGATGACGACCGTTCCGTTGCTTCTCTTCTCGCTCTCTTTTGCGTATGTTAGCCACCATATATGCTTATTGCCACTGCAGCTCCACCTCATTACACCATCCTTTCCTATAAGCTTAAATAGTCTTGATCTCGCGGGTGTGAGATTGCTGAGTCCTCGTGACTCACATATTATACCAAAACAGTTGCAGGAGCCGACGATGCCAGTGCAGATGATGGGGTCGATCTCAAGTGGGAGTTCGACGAGGAACGTGGTCGTTACTATGTGTCTTTTCCTGATGATCAGTAGTGGAGCCCAGTTGGGACGATCGGGGATCTAGCATTTGGGTTTATCTTATTTTCATTTGGATCTTGACTGTAGTCCGTCTATGTGTGTATTTTGGATGATGTATGGATTATATTTATGTATTGTGTGAAGTGGCGATTGTAAGCCAACTCTTTATCCCATTCTTGTTCATTACATGGGATTGTGTGAAGATGACCCTTCTTGCGACAAAACAACTATGCGGTTATGCCTCTAAGTCGTGCCTCGACACGTGGGAGATATAGCCGCATCGTGGGCGTTACAAGATGGTAATCAGAGCCATCCCCGACTTAGGAGCCCCCTGCTTGATCGAATCGCTGGCGTTGTTGAGTCTAGAACAAAAATGTTTTGAGTCTTAGGATTATATATATCGGAGAGTAGGATTCTTTTTACTCCTCAGTCCCTTCGTCGCTCTGGTGAGGTCTCCTGACATAGAAGTTTTGACTATTCTCTCCTCAAATTTCACTAAAAAAATTTAGGATCACGTGGGTATCTTGGAATCGTTCCGATGGTTTTGTGACGAGAACATTGTTCTTGGTGCCTCCTGACATTTAGGGGTTGTGGCAGTGTCCCGGGGAGTTGAGCTCCGAGGTGTTGTCGTCACAATTTTAACGTTGCAGTTCTGGAATACCTGAGTTTCGCCGACATCGAAATCTCTTTAATGCAGTTGTTGGTGAGATCACCTCGACGCCACCCAGTACTGGGGCGGGAGTTCGGGAGTATTGCCATAACTCGTATAACGGATGTTTTTTGAAGGTTGAGGTAAATGATTTCCGAAGGTTTCTTGGTTATGTGTTGACGGATGGATACAGCTGGATCTAGGGATTGTTAGTTTGGGTGATATATTTTGTGTCCCCTGTATCCCCAACACCAGATTGCATAACCAGAAAGTTTCGGGAGTTGATATGTGGGAATTCAAGTAGCCTTAGGATATCTTTCCGACAGACGCATGATATGAGATTGGGGTTCGACGTCTAGTGGTCCGCCTGTACACGGTTGGTTTTACAGTGGTCTCGTAGTGTCTTAAAGAGTCCTTGGCTATGCCGACTCGGGGACGCTTCGTATGTCATGTGCACAGCCTTGTACATGATGGTGCTGTACGATTGAGCCCGCTTGGGGATGCCCCGGAAGGCATCCCCTCTTTTGTATTCGTTTATCGGTAACTTTACTTGAGGTTATATTTTTATTCACCACATGATATGTGTTTTGCTTGGAGCGTCTTGTATGATTTGAGTCTTTTCTTTTTAGTTTGCAACAATCATCCTTTCTGTACACACCTATTGGAGAGACACACATGAATCGGAATTTATTAGAATACTCTATGTGCTTCACTTATATCTTTTGAGCTAGATAATTTTTCTCTAGTGCTTCGCTTATATCTTTTTAGAGCACGGTGGTGGTTTATTTTATAGAAATTATTGATATCTCATGCTTCACTTATATTATTTTGAGATTCCTATAAAACAGCATGGTAATTTGCTTTGGCTATAAAATTAGTCCTAATATGATGAACATCCAAGATGGGTATAATAAAAACTATCATATAAAGTACATCGAATACTATGAGAAGTTTGATACTTGATAATTGTTTTGAGATATGAAGATGGTGATATTAGAGTCATGCTAGTTGATTAGTTGTGAATTTGAGAAATACTTGTTCTAAAGTTTGTGATTCCCGTAGCATGCACGTATGGTGAACCGTTATGTGATGAAGTCGGAGCATGATTTATTTATTGATTGTCTTCCTTATGAGTGGCGGTCAGGGACGAGCGATGGTCTTTTGCTACCAATCTATCCCCCTAGGAGCATGCGCGTAGTACTTTGTTTCGATAACTAATAGATTTTTGCAATAAGTATGTGAGTTCTTTATGACTAAT
Organism: Triticum aestivum; assembly: GCF_018294505.1. Classification (NCBI taxonomy): domain Eukaryota; kingdom Viridiplantae; phylum Streptophyta; class Magnoliopsida; order Poales; family Poaceae; genus Triticum; species Triticum aestivum. The sequence continues at coordinate 273,898,630 of NC_057814.1, read as the reverse complement.
GTTGAGTCCATGGATTATACGCACTCTCACCCTTCCACCATTGCTAGCCTCTCTAATACCGCGCACCTTTTGCCGGTATTATACACCCATCATATATCTTCCTCAAAACAGCCACCATACCTACCTATTATGGCATTTCCATAGCCATTCCGAGATATATTGCCATGCAACTTTCCACCGTCCCGTTTATTATGACACGTTTCATCATTGTCATATTGCTTAGCATGATCATGTAGTTGACATCGTATTTGTGGCAAAGCCACCTTTGTAATTCTTTCATACATGTCACTCTTGATTCATTGCATATCCCGGTACACCGCCGGAGGCATTCACATAGAGTCATATTTTGTTCTAAGTATTGAGTTGTAATTTTTGAGTTGTAAGTAAATAAAAGTATGATGATCATCATTATTAGAGCATCGTCCCAAGTGAGGAAAGGATGATGGAGACTGTGATTCCCCCAAAAGTCGGGATGAGACTCCGGATGAAAAAGAAAAAAAAGAGGCCATAAAAAAGAGAAAAAGGCCCAAATAAAAAATTGAGAGAAAAGGAGAGAAGGGACAATGTTACTATCCTTTTACCACACCTGTGCTTCAAAGTAGCACCATGATCTTCATGATAGAGAGTCTCCTATGTTGTCACTTTCATATACTAGTGGGAATTTTACATTATAGAACTTGGCTTGTATATTCCAATGATGGGCTTCCTCAAAATGCCCTAGGTCTTCATGAGCAAGCAAGTTGGATGCACACCCACTAAGTTTCTTTTGTTGAGCTTTCATACACTTATAGCTCTAGTGCATCCGTTGCATGGCAATCCCTACTCACTCACATTGATATCTATTGATGGGCATCTCCATAGCCCGTTGATACGCCTAGTTGATGTGAGACTATCTTCTCCTTTTTGTCTTCTCCACAAACACCCTTCTATTCCACATATAGTGCTATGTCCATGGCTCACGCTCATGTATTGCGTGAAGATAGAAAAGGTTTGAGAACATCAAAAGTATGAAACAATTGCTTGGCTTGTCATCGGGGTTGTGCATGATTTAAATATTTTGTGTAATGAAGATAGAGCATAGCCAGACTATATGATTTTGTAGGGATAACTTTCTTTGGCCATGTTATTTTGAGAAGACATGATTGCTTTATTAGTATGCTTGAAGTATTATTATTTTTATGTCAATATTAAACTTTTGTCTTGAATCTTTCGTATCTGAACATTCATGCCACAATAAAGAAAATTACATTGAGAATTATGCTAGGTAGCATTCCACATCAAAAAATTTGTTTTTATCATTTACCTACTCGAGGACGAGCAGGAATTAAGCTTGGGGATGCTTGATACGTCTCCAACATATCTATAATTTTTTATTATTCCATACTATTATATTATCTGTTTTGGATGTTTAATGGGCTTTATTATGCACTTTTATATCATTTTTGGGACTAACCTACTAACCGGAGGCCCAGTGCAAATTGCTGTTTTTTGCCTATTTAAGTGTTTCACAGAAAAGGAATATCAAACGGAATGAAACCTTCTGGAGAGTTATTTTTGGAACGAACGCAATCCAGAAGACTTGGAGTGGACGTCAAGGAAGCAACGAGGTGGCCACGAGGTAGGGAGGCGCGCCCAGGGGGTAGGCGCGCTCCCCACCCTCATGGGCCCCTCGTGGCTCCACCGACCTACTTCTTTCGCCTATATATACTCAGATACCCTGAAAACATCCGAGAGCACCACGAAACCCTATTTCCACTGCCGCAACCTTCTGTGCCCGTGAGATCCATCTTGGGGCCTTTTCCGGCGCTCCGCCGGAGGGGGAATCGATCATGGAGGGCTGCTACATCAACACCCTAGCCTCCCCGATGATGTGTGAGTAGTTTACCACAGACCTTCGGGTCCATAGTTATTAGCTAGATGGCATCCTCTCTATCTTTGGATCTCAATACAAAGTTCTCCTTGATTCTCTTGGAGATCTATTCGATGTAATTCTTTTTGCGGTGTGTTTGTCGAGATCCGATGAATTGTGGGTTTATGATCAAGATTATCTATGAACAATATTTGGTTCTTCTCTAAATTCTTATATGTATGATTTGATATATTTGCAAGTCTCTTCGAATTATCAGTTTGGTTTGGCCTACTGGTATTGATCTTTCTTACAATGGGCGAAGTGCTTAGCTTTGGGTTCAATCTTGCGGTGTCCTTTCCCAGTGACAGCAGGGGCAGCAAGGCACGTATTGTATTGTTGCCATCGAGGATAAAAAGATGGGGTTTATATCATATTGCTTGAGTTTATCCCTCTACATCATGTCATCTTGCCTAATGCGTTACTCTGTTCTTATGAACTTAATACTCTAGATGCATGCTGGATAGCGGTCGATGTGTGGAGTAATAGTAGTAGATGCAGAATCATTTCGGTCTACTTGTCGCGGACGTGATGCCTATATTGTTGGGGAACGTAGCAGAAATTCAAAATTTTCTACGCATCACCAAGATCAATCTATGGAGTAATCTAGCAACGAGGGAAGGGGAGTGCATCTACATACCCTTGTAGATCGCGAGCGGAAGCGTTCAAGAGAACGGGGTTGATGGAGTCGTACTCGTCGTGATCCAAATCACCGATGATCCTAGCGCCGAACGGACGGCACCTCCGCGTTCAACACACGTACGGAGCAGCGACGTCTCCTCCTTCTTGATCCAGCAAGGGGGGAGGAGAGGTTGATGGAGATCCAGCAGCACGACGGCGTGGTGGTGGAAGTAGCGGGATTCCAACAGGGCTTCGCCAAGCGCTGCGGGAGGAGGGAGGTGTGTCACGGGAGGGAGAGGGAGGCGCCAGGGCTTAGGTGTTGCTGCCCTCCCTTCCCCCCACTATATATAGGGCCAAGGGAGAAGGGGGGCGCAGCCTTGGCCCTTCCTCCAAGGAAGGGTGCGGCCAGGGAGGAGTCCTTCCCCCCCAAGGCACCTCGGAGGTGCCTTCCCCCTTTAGGACTCTCCTTTTTTTTCTTATCTCTTGGCGCATGGGCCTCTTGGGGCTGGTTCCCTTGGCCCATATAGGCCAAGGCGCACCCCCTACAGCCCATGTGGCCCCCCGGGGCTGGTGGACCCCCTTGGTGGACCCCCGGACCCCTTTCGGCACTCCCGGTACAATACCGATAAAGTGCGAAACTTTTCCGGCGACCAAAATAAGACTTCCCATATATAAATCTTTACCTCCGGACCATTCCGGAACTCCTCGTGACGTCCGAGATCTCATCCGGGACTCCGAACAACTTTTGGGTTACCGCATACTAATATCTCTATAACCCTAGCGTCACCGAACCTTAAGTGTGTAGACCCTACGGGTTCGGGAGACACGCAGACATGACCGAGACGACTCTCCGGTCAATAACCAACAGCGGGATCTGGATACCCATGTTGGCTCCCACATGCTCCTCGATGATTTCATCGGATGAACCACGATTTCGGGGATTCAAGCAATCCCGTATACAATTCCCTTTGTCTATCGGTATGTTACTTGCCCGAGATTCGATCGTTGGTATCCCTATACCTTGTTCAATCTCGTTACCGGCAAGTCTCTTTACTCGTTCCGTAACTCACATCATCCCGTGATCAACTCCTTGGTCACATTGTGCACATTATGATGATGTCCTACCGAGTGGGCCCAGAGATACCTCTCCGTTTACACGGAGTGACAAATCCCAGTCTCGATTCGTGCCAACCCAACAGACACTTTCGGAGATACCTGTAGTGTACCTTTATAGCCACCCAGTTACGTTGTGACGTTTGGTACACCCAAAGCATTCCTACGGTATCCGGGAGTTGCACAATCTCATGGTCTAAGGAACTGATACTTGACATTAGAAAAGCTCTGAACAAACGAACTACACGATCTTGTGCTAGGCTTAGGATTGGGTCTTGTCCATCACATCATTCTCCTAATGATGTGATCCCGTTATCAACGACATCCAATGTCCATGGTCAGGAAACCGTAACCATCTATTGATCAACGAGCTAGTCAACTAGAGGCTTACTAGGGACATGGTGTTGTCTATGTATCCACACATGTATCTGAGTTTCCTATCAATACAATTCTAGCATGGATAATAAACGATTAACATGAACAAGGAAATATAATAATAACCTATTTATTATTGCCTCTAGGGCATATTTCCAACAGTCTCCCACTTGCACTAGAATCAATAATCTAGTCCACATCACCATGTGATTAACACTCACAGGTCACATCACCATGTGACCAACATCAAAGAGTTTACTAGAGTCAACAATCTAGTTCACATCACTATGTGATTAACACTCAATGAGTTCTGGTTTGATCATGTTATGCTTGTGAGAGAGGTTATTAGTCAACGGGTCTGAACCTTTCAGATCCGTGTGTGCTTTACGAATATCTATGTCATCTTGTGGATGCTACCACGCGCTACTTGGAGCCATTTCGAATAGCTGCTCTACTATACGAATCCGGTCTACTACTCAGAGTCATACGGATTAGTGTCAAAGTTCGCACCGACGTAACCCTTTACGACGAACTCCTTTTCACCTCCATAATCGAGAAAATCCTTAGTCCACTAGATACTAAGGATAAGTTCGACCGCTGTCATGTGATCCATTCCCGGATCACTATTGTACCCCTTGACCAACTCATGGCAAGGCACACTTCATGTGCGGTACACAACATAGCATACTGTAGAGCCTACGTCTGAAGCATAGGGGACGACCTTCATCCTTTCTCTCTCTTCTACTGTGGTCAGGTCTTGAGTCTTACTCAATACTCACACCTTGTAACACAGCCAAGAACTCCTTCTTTGCTGATCTATTTTGAACTCTTTCAAAATCATGTCAAGGTGTGCATTCTTTGAATGTATCATCAGGCGTCTTGATCTATCTCTATAGATCTTGATGCCCAATACGTAAGCAGCTTTATCCAGGTCTTCCTTTGAAAAACTCCTTTCAAACAACCCTTTATGCTTTCCAGAAATATTACATCATTTCGGATCAACAATATGTCATTCACATATACTTATCAGAAATGTTGTAGCACTCCCACTCACTTTATTGTAAATACAAGTTTCTAACAAACTTTGTATAAACCCAAAAACTTTGATCACTCCATCAAAGCGTATATTCTGACTCCGAGATGCTTGCTCTAGTCCATGGAAGGATCGCTGGAGCTAGCATACCTATTAGCATCCTTAGGATCGACAAAACCTTTCTGATTGTATCACATACAACCTTTCCTTACGAAAACTGGTAAGGAAACTTGTTTTGACATCCATCTGCCAAATTTCATAAATGCAGCTAATGCTAACGTGATTCCGACGGACTTAAGCATCGCTACAGATGAGAAAATCTCATCGTAGTCAACTCCTTGAACTTGTGGAAATACTCTTTGCCACAAGTCGAGCTTCATGGACGGTAACATTACCGTACACGTCCGTCTTCTTCTCAAAGATCCATTTATCTCGGATTTCATGGCTTCTAACCATTTGTCAGAATATGGGCCCACCATCGCTTCTCCATAGCTCGTAGGTTCAGTATTGTCCAACAACATGATATCCCAGACAGGATCACGTACCACTCTGAAGTAGCACGCATCCTCGTCGTCCTACGAGGTTTGGTGGTGACTTGATCCGAAGTTTCATGATCACTATCATAAGCTTCCACTTCAATTGGTATAGGTGCCACAGGAACAACTTCCTGTGCCCTGCTACACACTAGTTGAAGTGACGGTTCAATAACCTTATCAATTCTCCACCATCCTCCCACTCAATTCTTTCGAGAGAAACTTTTCCTCGAGAAAGGACTCATTTCTAGAAGCAATTACTTTTGCTTCCAGATCTGAAATAGGAGGTATGCCCAACTGTTTTGGGTTTTCTATGAAGATGCATTTTCCGCTTTGGGTTCGAGCTTATCAGCTTGAAACTTTTTCACATAAGCATCGCAGCCCCAAACTTTTAAGAAACGACAACTTAGGTTTCTCTAAACGGTGTCGTCTCAACGGAATTGCGTGGTGCCCCTTTTAAAGTGAATGCGGTTGTCTCTAATGCCTAACCCATAAACGATAGTGGTAATTCGATAAGAGACATCATGGTATGCACCATACCAATGGGGTGCAGTTATGATGTTCGGACACACCATCACACTATGGTGTTCCAGGCGGTATTAATTGTGAAACACTTTCCACAATGTCTTAATTGTGTGCCAAACTCGTAACTCAGATACTCATCTCTATGATCATATCACAGACATTTTATCCTCTTGTCACGACGATCTTCAACTTCGCTCTGAAATTACTTGAACCTTTCAATAATTCAGACTTGTGTTTTATCAAGTAAATACACTCAGCATCTACTCAAATCATCTGTGAAGTAAGAACATAACGATATCCACTGCATGCCTCAGCACTCATTGGACTGCACACATCAAATGTATTACTTCCAACAAGTTGCTCTCTTGTTCCATCTTACTGAAACGAGGCCTTTCAGTCATCTTGCCCATGTGGTATGATTTGCATGTCTCAAGTGATTCAAAATCAAGTGAGTCCAAACGATCCATCTGCATGGAGTTTCTTCATGCATATATACCAATAGACATGGTTCGCATGTCTCAATCTTTTCAAAAACGAGTGAGTCCAAAGATCCATCTACATGGAGCTTCTTCATGCATTCTATACCAATATGACTCAAGTGGCAGTGCCACAAGTATGTGGTAGTATCATTACTATCTTATATCTTTTGGCACGAACATGTGTATCACTGCGATCGAGATTCATTTTAGGTGCAAGACCATTGAAGGTATTATTCAAATAAACAGAGTAACCATTATTCTCCTTAAATGAATAACCGTATTGCGATAAACATAATCCAATCATGCTCAACGCAAACACCAAATCTCGATGGTAGAGGGAGCATGCGATGCTTGATCACATCAACCTTGGAAACACTTCCAACACATATCGTCATCTCACCTTTAGCTAGTCTCCGTTTATTCCGCACCTTTTATTTCGAGTTACTAACACTTAGCAACCGAACCGGTATCTAATACCCTGGTGCTGCTAGGAGTACTAGTAAAGTACACATTCATATAATGTATATCCAATATACTTCTATCGACCTTGCCTGCCTTCTCATCTACCAAGTATCTAGGGTAGTACTACTTCAGTGACCGTTCCCCTCATTACAGAAGCACTTAGTCTCGGGTTTGGGTTCAACCTTGGGATTCTTCACTAGAGCAGGAAATGACTTGTTGTTTCATGAAGTATCCCTTTTTGCCCTTGCCCTTCTAGAAACTAGTGGTTTTACTAACCATCAACAATTGATGCTCCTTCTTGATTTCTACTTTCGCGGTGTCAAACATCGTGAATAGCTCAAGGATCATCATAACTATCCCTGATATGTTATAGTTCATCACGAAGCTCTACTAGCTTGGTGGCAGTGACTATGGAGAACCATCACTATCTCATCTGGGAGATTAACTCCCACTCGATTCAAGCGATTGTGGTACTCAGACAATCTGAGCACATGCTCAACCATTGAGCTTTTCTCCCTTAGTTTGCAGGCTTAAGAAACTTGTCAGAGGTCTCATACCTCTTGACGTGGGCACTAGTCTGAAATCCCAATTTCAGTCTTCGGAACATCTCATATGTTCTGCGACGTTTCGAAACCGTCTTTGGTGCCACAATTCTAAACCGTTAGCATTACGCACTGAACTATCACGTAGTCATCAAAACGTGTATGTCAGATGTTTTGCAACATCTACAGACGACACTGAGGTTCAGCACACCGAGCGGTGCATTAAGGACATAAGCCTTCTGTGCAGCAATGAGGACAATCCTCAGTTTACGAACCCAGTCCGCATATTTGCTACTACCAATTTTCAACTAAATTTTCTCTAGGAACATATCTTAAACAGTAGAACTAAAGCGTATGACATAATTTGCAAAGACCTTTTGACTATGTTCATGATAATGAAGTTCATCTAATTAATGAACTCCCACTCAGATAGACATCCCTCTAGTCATCTAAGTGATACATGATCCGAGTCAAACTAGGCCGTGTCCGATCATCACGTGAGACGGACTAGTCATCATCGGTGAACATCTCCATGTTGATCGTATCTCCTATACGACTCATGTTCGACCTTTCGGTCTCTTGTGTTCCGAGGCCATGTCTGTACATGCTAGGCTCGTCAAGTCAACCTAAGTGTTTCGCATGTGTTCCGAGGCCATGTCTGTACATGCTAGGCTCGTCAACACCCGTTGTATTCGAACGTTAGAATCTATCACACCCGATCATCACGTGGTGCTTCGAAACAACGAACCTTCGCAACGGTGCACAGTTAGGGGGAACACGTCTCTTGAAATTTTAGTGAGGGATCATCTTACTTACTATCATCGTTCTAAGCAAATAAGATGCATAACATGATAAACATCACATGCAATCAAATAGTGACATGATATGGCCAATATCATTTTTGCTCCTTTGATCTCCATCTTCGGGGCACCATGATCATCTTTGTCACCGGCATGGCACCATGATCTCCATCATCATGATCTCCATCATCATGATCTCCATCATCATGATCTCCATCATTGTGTCTTCATGAAGTTGTCACTCCAACGATTACTTCTACTTCTATGGCTAACGCGCTTAGCAATAAAGTAAAGTAATTTACATGGCGTTATTCAATGACACGCAGGTCATACAAAAAATAAAGACAACTCCTATGGCTCTTGCCGGTTGTCATTCTCATCGACATGCAAGTCGTGATTCCTATTACAAGAATATGATCAATCTCATACATCACATATATCATTCATCACATCTTCTGGCCATATCACGTCACATAGCACATGCTGCAAAAACAAGTTAGACGTCCTCTAATTGTTGTTGCAAGTTTTTACGTGGCTTGTATAGGTTTCTAGCAAGAACGTTTCTTACCTACGTAAAACCACAACGTGATATGCCAATTTCTATTTACCCTTCATAAGGACCCTTTTCATCGAATCCGTTCCGACTAAAGTGGGAGAGACAGACACCCGCTAGCCACCTTATGCAACTAGTGCATGTCAGTCGGTGGAACCTGTCTCACGTAAGCGTACGTGTAAGGTCGGTCCGGGCCGCTTCATCCCACAATGCCGCCGAAACAAGATAAGACTAGTAGCAGCAAGAAGAATTGGCAACATCGACGCCCACAACCACTTTGTGTTCTACTCGTGCATAGAAACTACGCATAGACCTAGCTCATGATGTCACTGTTGGGGAACGTAGCAGAAATTCAAAATTTTCTACGCATCACCAAGATCAATCTATGGAGTAATCTAGCAACGAGGGAAGGGGAGTGCATCTACATACCCTTGTAGATCGCGAGCGGAAGCGTTCAAGAGAACGGGGTTGATGGAGTCGTACTCGTCGTGATCCAAATCACCGATGATCCTAGCGCCGAACGGACGGCACCTCCGCGTTCAACACACGTACGGAGCAGCAACGTCTCCTCCTTCTTGATCCAGCAAGGGGGGAGGAGAGGTTGATGGAGATCCAGCAGCACGACGGCGTGGTGGTGGAAGTTGCGGGATTCCAACAGGGCTTCGCCAAGCGCTGCGGGAGGAGGGAGGTGTGTCACGGGAGGGAGAGGGAGGCGCCAGGGCTTAGGTGTTGCTGCCCTCCCTTCCCCCCACTATATATAGGGCCAAGGGAGAGGGGGGCGCAGCCTTGGCCCTTCCTCCAAGGAAGGGTGCGGCCAGGGAGGAGTCCTTCCCCCCCAAGGCACCTCGGAGGTGCCTTCCCCCTTTAGGACTCTCCTTTTTTTTCTTATCTCTTGGCACATGGGCCTCTTGGGGCTGGTGCCCTTGGCCCATATAGGCCAAGGCGCACCCCCTACAGCCCATGTGGCCCCCCGGGGCTGGTGGACCCCCTTGGTGGACCCCCGGACCCCTTTCGGCACTCCCGGTACAATACCGATAAAGTGTGAAACTTTTCCGGCGACCAAAATAAGACTTCCCATATATAAATCTTTACCTCCGGACCATTCCGGAACTCCTCGTGACGTCCGGGATCTCATCCGGGACTCCGAACAACTTTCGGGTTACCGCATACTAATATCTCTATAACCCTAGCGTCACCGAACCTTAAGTGTGTAGACCCTACGGGTTCGGGAGACACGCAGACATGACCGAGACGACTCTCCGGTCAATAACCAACAGCGGGATCTGGATACCCATGTTGGCTCCCACATGCTACTTGATGATTTCATCGGATGAACCACGATGTCGGGGATTCAATCAATCCCGTATACAATTCCGTTTGTCTATCGGTATGTTACTTGCCCGAGATTCGATCGTTGGTATCCCTATACCTTGTTCAATCTCGTTACCGGCAAGTCTCTTTACTCGTTCCGTAACTCAAATCATCCCGTGATCAACTCCTTGGTCACATTGTGCACATTATGATGATGTCCTACCGAGTGGGCCTAGAGATACCTCTCCGTTTACACGGAGTGACAAATCCCAGTCTCGATTCGTGCCAACCCAACAGACACTTTCGGAGATACCTGTAGTGTACCTTTATAGCCACCCAGTTACGTTGTGACGTTTGGTACACCCAAAGCATTCCTACGGTATCCGGGAGTTGCACAATCTCATGGTCTAAGGAACTGATACTTGACATTAGAAAAGCTCTGAACAAACGAACTACACGATCTTGTGCTAGGCTTAGGATTGGGTCTTGTCCATCACATCATTCTCCTAATGATGTGATCCCGTTATCAACGACATCCAATGTCCATGGTCAGGAAACCGTAACCATCTATTGATCAACGAGCTAGTCAACTAGAGGCTTACTAGGGACATGGTGTTATCTATGTATCCACACATGTATCTGAGTTTCCTATCAATACAATTCTAGCATGGATAATAAACGATTATCATGAACAAGGAAATATAATAATAACCTATTTATTATTGCCTCTAGGGCATATTTCCAACATATATACATGATCATGCCTAGATATTCTCATAACTATGCGCTTTTCTATCAATTGCTCGACAGTAATTTGTTCACCCACTGTAGATTATGCTATCTTGAGAGAAGCCACTAGTGAAACCTATGGCCCCGGGGTCTATTTTCTATCATATAAGTTTCCGATCTATTTTATTTTGCAATCTTTACTTTCCAATCTATATCATAAAAAGACCAAAAATATTTATCTTATTATCTCTATCAGATCTCACTTTTGCAAGTGGCCGTGAAGGGATTGACAACCCCTTTATCGCGTTGGTTGCAAGGTTCTTATTTGTTTGTGCAGGTACAAGGCGACTTGCGTGTAACCTCCTACTGGATTGATACCTTGGTTCTCAAAAACCGAGGGAAATACTTACGCTACTTTGCTGCATCACCCTATCATCTTCAAGGGAAAACCAACACATGCTCAAGAGGTAGCACATCACATACACTGAGCCATACTATTCACATCAAAGCCTGCAAAATAAAGTTATGCATAAAATTGCATTCTACCAGTTTGAGTGATCGTGTACGAAATACAAGCGCTATGCACACAGCGGTCCCATCTGTACTCCGATCACGCCGAATTTTCCGATCTGACTGATCTGATTGATCATCGCGAATCCGATTCAGATTTTTGCTTCACTGTTAACCCCGATGGCGGACACCGACCGGTAGGGGTAGGTTGTGTCACGACCTCGTCGATTCCGATCACCAGAAACACATAGCCACATCGATCCCCATCTGCAGGTGATCTCATCAACCGTGCACATAGCCGATTTCATAAACGAAAACAAATCTCATCTGCCGCCTCCACATATCTAATATGCATACGATCTGAATCCAAATCTTATAGCAGAGGCTCTGATAGCACTGTTAGGTTCTACGGTAGGGTGCGTCGACTACAAATTAAATTTTTCCAACATGCAAAACAACCAAGAACATGCTACGGGAGATGGATCACAGATTGTTACCACTAGACGCACAGTGCCGTGCAGCGGAAGAAGAGTTGAGGCAGCGCGTCCAAAGTCGTCTCCTCCTCGTCCGATCTACCTCGAACAGTCGGTCGTCAGATCCCACATACAAGTTCACCGGAGCGGCGCAGGTGCACCGCCTCTAACGATATACGCGCGTGCAGGAGGAACACCATGCGGTGGACTGCTAGGTCCGATCACACAGTCGACGACGAGTGGAGGTGGCTATTCACAACACATGCAAACCCTAATGACAGCGCCGAAGCGATCAACCAAATGAGTGTGCCGCACCTCCACTATATATAGGCGTCCATCGCGGGCTCAACACTTGGGCCTCTCACCAACCCAACTGTGGTTGCGTCTCATAGCTGGGTGTCCGACTCAGACCTTATCTAAACTTGGATCCGACTATGTCGAATCCGATCAGATCCTTTCGAGTCCATATTATACAGCTAGCATCCAATGCTCCATGGCTAGTGAGTTCGAGCCATCTACCGTGTCATATGCTAGTCTAGTCGGCTGCGCGTCCACACAACCCTTTCGACTAGGGACCTTTTAGGACAGTCATCATACAATGTATAGTCCCACAAAAAAATCACGTACTTGCTGATACACATCATTGATAACGTCCAAGGACTATCTTTATTCATAAACACATGGAAAATAGCATCATACATGATTGCCTCTAGGACATATCTCCAACACTATGCTAGCATTCACACTGCATAAATTATTTCTTTTATCATTTACCTTTTCGAGGAGGAGCAGGAACTAAGCTTGGGGATGGTGATACGTCTCCAATGTATCTATAATTTATGAAGTATTCATGCCATGTTTACAATAATTTTATATGGTTTTGGTATGATTTGAATGGAACTAACCCGGACTGACGTTGTTTTCAGCAGAACTACCGTGGTGTTTTTTGTGCAGAAATAAAAGTTCTCGGAATTGGACGAAACTTTTTCGAGATTTTTTATGGAACAAATGAAGAAGAAAATAACCACTGGAGGGGGGCCCTGCTGCCCACTAGGCACCAGGGCATGCCACCCCCCTCTAACGCGCCCTGGTGAGTAGTGGGCCCCTCGTGGCCCATCTCAGCATGGAACCAACGCCAAAAAATCATATAAATAGAGAAACCCTCAGAAATAACCCTAGATCAGAAGTTTCGCCGCCGCAAGCCTCTATAGCCATGAAAAACCAATCTGGACCCCGTTCCGGCACCCTAAGTGCAACCACGACATTGGGGACACCTCCCACATGTTCCTGCAATGCCCTCTTGATGACCCACAAGTATAGGGGATCTATCGTAGTCCTTTCGATAAGTAAGAGTGTCGAACCCAACAAGGAGCAGAAGGAAATGATAAGCGGTTTTCAGCAAGGTATTATCTGCAAGCACTGAAATAATAGGTAACAGATAGTTTTGTGATAGGATAATTTGGAACGAGCAACAAGTAACAAAAGTAAATAAAGTGCAGCAAGGTGGCCCAATCCTTTTTGTAGCAAAGGACAAGCCTGGACAAACTTTTATATAGAGAAAAGCACTCCCGAGGACACATGGGAATTATCGTCAAGCTAGTTTTCATCACGTTCATATGATTCGCGTTCGGTACTTTGATAATTTGATATGTGGGTGGACCGGTGCTTGGGTGCTGTTCTTACTTGAACAAGCATCCCACTTATGATTAACCTCTATTGCAAGCATCCGCAACTACAACAAAAGTATTAAGGTAAACCTAACCATAGCATGAAACATATGGATCCAAATCAGCCCCTTACGAAGCAACGCATAAACTAGGGTTTAAGCTTCTGTCACTCTAGCAACCCATCATCTACTTATTACTTCCCAATGCCTTCCTCTAGGCCCAAATAATGGTGAAGTGTCATGTAGTCGACGTTCACATAACACCACTAGAGGATAGATAGCATACATCTCATCAAAATATCGAACGAATACCAAATTCACATGACTACTAATAGCAAGACTTCTCCCATGTCCTCAGGAACAAACGTAACTACTCACAAAGCATATTCATGTTCATAATCAGAGGGGTATTAATATGCATAAAGGATCTGAACATATGATCTTCCACCAAATAAACCAACTAGCATCAACTACAAGGAGTAATCAACACTACTAGCAACCTACAGGTACCAATCCCGGACTTGGAGACAAGAATTGGATACAAGAGATGAACTAGGGTTTTGAGAGGAGATGGTGCTGATGAAGATGTTGTTGGAGATTGCCCTCTCCCGATGAGAGGAGCGTTGGTGATGACGATGGCGATGATTTCCCCCTCCCGAAGGGAAGTGTCCCCGGCAGAACAGCTCTGCCGGAGCCCTAGATTGGTACCGCCAAGGTTCCGCCTCGTGGCGGCGGAGTCTTGTCCCGAAAGCTTGCTTATGATTTTTTTTCCTGGACGAAAGACTTCATATAGCAGAAGATGTCCACCGGAGGACCAACAGGGGGCCCATGAGGCAGGGGGCGCGCCCTGGGGGGTAGGGCGCGCCCCCCACCCTCGTGGATAGGTGGTGGCCCCCTGACGTATTTCTTCCGCTCAGTATTTTTTATTATTTCCGAAAATAACTTTCGTGGATTTTCAGGACTTTTGGAGTTGTGCAGAATAGGTCTCTAATATTTGCTCCTTTTCCAGCCCAGAATTCCAGTTGCTGGCATTCTCCCTCCTTATGTAAACCTTGTAAAATAAGAGAGAATAGACATAAGTATTGTGACATAACATGTAATAACAGCCCATAATGCAATAAATATCGATATAAAAGCATGATGCAAAATGGACGTATCACCTCTCGCTAAACGTGTCTAGCAATCACTCATGGTCTCCAAGCCTGACTGCAGCGACGCATTGTGGGAATGCACACCTACCGGACTACCCCAATCTATGGACCTTCATTCTATTACTTCTTCTTTGGAAGATTTGACACGCTAGGAATGGTCAAACGTTTCGCTCTATTGATACTCACTTGGCTACTAATCTCCGATTTATGATCTCTGATTTGCATTTGTAGTCCATGTCTCATCGACTGTGTAAGGCTATTGACAAGGAAGAGCTTCCTTGTGGCATGCCTATGTAATTCTATTATAGCTATAATCGGCTTTGGCTACATTACGCTTTGAGAAATATATTTAGGTGAGGAAACTCCCCTGTAGAATTGTATTGAATAATTGTTGATACAATATTGTGCCGGTACAAGAAGTATATATAAGAGCCAAGCCGCACCTGACCTAACCTTATTACAATCCGAGTAGGAGTCTTAATCCTATTACAAGTTGTATTCTAACATCCCCCCGCAGTGTCAACGGTAGGCTCGATGACGTTGAGACTGAAACGAATGTCTTGAAACGGTGTAGTCGCCAGGCCTTTAGTAAAGATATCGGCGAACTGAGCAGAAGTAGGCACGTGAAGAACGCGAACTTGACCGAGAGCCACCTTCTCTCGAACAAAATGAATGTCGATCTCAATATGCTTGGTGCGACGGTGTTGAACCGGATTCCCTGACATGTAGACAGCTGAAATATTATCACAGTACACAACGGTAGCTTGCTCAATAGGACGGTGCAGCTCCGATAGCAACTGGCGCAACCAAACCGTTTCAGCAACCGCATGAGCCACAGCACGGTACTCAGCTTCAGCAGACAAGCGGGAGACCGTAACCTGCCTTTTCGAAGACCAAGAAACCAAATTGTTACCAAGAAAAACACAAAATCCGGATGTGGACCTACGAGTATCTGGACAACCAGCCCAGTCTGCATCAGAGTAAGCTGTCAAGGAGGCGGGAGAGGAGTTGTTGATATGAAGACCTAAGTCTAGTGTGCCTTTGAGATACCGAAGAATACGTTTGATATGATTGTAGTGTGGAATACAAGGATCGTGCATGTATAAACAAGCTTCTTGGACAGCAAAAGAAATTTTAGGACAAGTGAGAGTGAGATACTGAAGTGCACCGATAAGACTACGATAAAGAGAAGGATCAGAGAAAGGATCACCGTCGGTAGAGAGTTTGGAACATGTATCAACAGGGGTACGGGAAGTTTGACAATCAAGCATACCAGCACGAGAAAGAAGATCTAGAGTGTACTGACGTTGAGACAAGAAAAGACCAGAGGAGTCACGGATAACAACAATACCTAAGAAGTGGTGAAGAAGACCTAAATCTGTCATAGAGAATTCGTGGCGAAGAAGAGAGATAATATGATCTAAAAATTGTTGTGAGGAAGCTATGAGGATAATATCATCAACACATAAAAGAAGGTAAGCAGTGTTGGTGTTGTGATGAAAGGTGAAGAGTGAAGTGTCAGAACGGGAAGGGATAAAACCGATGGTTTGAGCATAAGTAGAAAAGTGTTGGAACCAGGCACGTGGTGCTTGTTTAAGACAATAAAGAGATTTGTTAAGAAGACAAACATGATTAGGATAGGAGGAATGTTCGAAGCCAAGAGGTTGTTGACAATAGACTGTTTCTTGAAGAGAGCCATGAAAAAAAGCATTTTGACATCTAGTTGATGAATTGGCCAGGAAGAAGAGACGACGATGCTAAGGACAGTGCGAATAGTGCTGGGCTTGACAACTGGAGAGAAAGTCTCATCATAATCGATGCCGTGTTGCTGAGAGTAACCACGGCATACCCATCGAACCTTATAACATGCAAGACTCCCATCAGAATTAAATTTATGGCAAAAACCCCATTTGCCCGAAATGATATTTGCATTGGAAGGACGAGGAACTAACTGCCACGTGTTATTCTACAGAAGGGCATCATATTCATCTTTCATAGCTGCGGCCCAATTAGGATCTAAGGAGAGTTGATTTGTAAGATTTGGGTAGAGAGGAAGGAGATGTAGATGCATGAAGATTGCGACGATCTTTTGCAGGTAAACGAAACCCGGACTTGGCACGTGTGCGCATGGTATGATCGTTAGTAGGAGCTGGAACGGGAATAGCATGACCAGGAGGAGTGGGGGAAGATGTCGTGGACGCGTCTGGCGCAGCGGAGGAAGCAGACGCGGGAGATGGCGGTGAAGACTGCGGCGACACGAGGTCTGCCGCATCAGAGTGTAATGTGTTTTCCTCTGCCGGGACAGAGGTGATGACAGAAGTGGTGGCGGCAGGATCCGCTACTGCGGTTGGTTTCGCTGGATAGGTCGGCGGGTGAAAGAAGGGAAGATGATTGCGACGAGAGGGACTAGTGGACGGCGTGGGTGAGTTGCGATTTGTTGACGCTCGGAAAAGGGAAAAATGTTTTCAGCAAATGTTACATGACGAGACACATGAACACGACCACTAACAAGATCTAGACAACGATAACCCTTGTGCTCGTCAGAAAACCCTAGATGGACAGACGGGATAGAGCGCGGGGAAAGTTTGTTAGGAGAAGTGGAGTACAAGTTTGGGAAACAAAGGCAACCGAAGACGCGAATGTCAGAGTAATTTGGATGAGAGAGAAATAAAGAGAAGTAAGGAGTAGTTTGCGGGTTAACTTTAGATGGACGAATATTGAGCAAATATGTGGCCATGTGGAGGGCCTCGGCCCAGAACATCAGAGACAGAGAAGAGTGAACAAGCAAAGTGCGAATGATGTCATTAAGAGTACGAAGAGAACGCTCGGCTTTGCCGTTTTGAGAGAAGGTATATGGACAGGAGAAACGCAAGAAACTTCCATATTGTAGAAAGAAATTTCGATTTTTAAAGTTGTCAAATTCACGGCCATTATCACATTGTATGAATCTTATAGGGAGGAAAAAGTGGACCGAGACATAGCGCTGAAAGTTAAGGAATATATTATGAACGTCGGATTTGTTGCGTAAAGGAAAAGTCCAAACATAATGAGTAAAATCATCAAGAATCACGAGATAATACTTAAAACCAAATACACTTTCTATTGGTGATGTCCAGAGATCACAATGAAGTAATTCAAAAGGAAAAGTACTAGAGGATTGAGAGGAACTAAAGGGAAGGCGAACATGTTTGCCCAATTGACATGATTGACACATAGAAGAATTATGAGTGTCTCTATGACGAGGTATTGAAAATTCACTAAGAAGTGTGGATAACACATTTTTATTGGGATGGCCGAGACATTGGTGCCACAGATCAACAAAGGCCGCCATAGATGTTGGAGGAGCAGCGGCCGGAACACCATGGAGAGAATATAAATCACCGGTGCTATTGAATCGAGCGATCTCGGCCTTGGTCCGGTAGTCTTTCACAGACAAACCAAAGGGGTCAAACTCGGTAGAAACAAGATTATCAGTGGTGATTTGGCGAACAGAAATCAGATTTTTAATAAGAGCAGGAACTACAAGAACATCACAAAGAAGCAAAGCTTAGTTGGGGATTGGATTTGAGCCTGACCGACACAGTAAATAGGAATAGAAGATCCATCACCGAGAGTAATAGAGGGAAAAGACGAAGGTGTGCAAGAAGAAAGCAAATTACTCGATGCAGACATATGACGAGAAGCACCAGAAGCGAAAATCCAATCCGTACCCGAGTTCCCTTGAGCAGCAAAGTTGTTCATGGCTTGTAGAAAAACAGCTGGGTCCCAGCTCAGAGTCGAAGTAGAGCCCGATGTAGTCATGGGCTCTTGCGGGTGTGGTGGCGTCGGTAGTAGGGCTGGCATCGGTGTAAAGAGAGAGACACCATCATTGTACTACTGCATGTAGGGGGACGATGGAGCTCCATAGGATGCATAAGGACTGGTGTTGTAGATCGGTGGCGCGTAGGCGGGAGCAGCGTGGTACGCGGCCGTCGGCTGTCGGGGCGCGAGGACGGGCGCACCGGTGTGAGGGCGAGCACCAGGCTACCAGCCACCGATATAGGTAGGCGGGGCACCATATGGCGTAGGGGCGAACCAGGGCATAGGCTGTTGGGGATCATTGCAGAATTTTAAAATTTTCTACGCATCACCAAGATCCATCTATGGAGTTTACTAGCAACGAGGGGAAAGGAGTGCATCTACATACCCTTGTAGATCGCGAGCGGAAGCGTTCAAGTGAACAGGGTTGATGGAGTCGTACTCGTCGTGATCCAAATCACCGATGACCGAGTGCCGAACGGACGGCACCTCCGCGTTCAACACACGTACGGAGCAGCGACATCTCCTCCTTCTTGATCTAGCAAGGGGGAATGAGAGGTTGATGGAGATCCAGCAGCACGACGGCGTGGTGGTGGAAGTAGCGGGGATCCCGGCAGGGCTTCGCCAAGCGCAAGCGGGAGAGAGAGGTGTCACGGGAGGGAGAGGGAGGGGCCAGGAGCTATCGTACCGCAGCCCTCCCTCCCCCCCCTTTATATAGGCCCCCTGGGGGGGCTCCGGCCCCTGGGATCCAATCTACAGGGGGGGCGGCGGCCAAGGGGGGGAAACTCCCCCCCCCCAAGTCAGGTGGGGCGCCCCCCACCCCCAGGGTTTCCAACCCTAGGCGCAGGGGGAGGCCCATGGGGGGCGCACCAGCCCACCAGGGGCTGGTTCCCCTCCCACTTCAGCCCATGGGGCCCTCCAGGATAGGTGGCCCCACCCGGTGGACCCCCGGGACCCTTCCGGTGGTCCCGGTACAATACCGATAACCCCCGAAACTTTCCCGGTGGCCGAAACTGGACTTCCTATATATAATTCTTCACCTCTGGACCATTCCGGAACTCCTCGTGACGTCCGGGATCTCATCCGGGACGCCGAACAACTTTAGGGTTTCCGCATACTAATATCTCTACAACCCTAGCGTCACCGAACCTTAAGTGTGTAGACCCTACGGGTTCGGGAGACATGCAGACATAACCGAGACGCCTCTCCGGTCAATAACCAACAACGGGATCTGGATACCCATGTTGGCTCCCACATGTTCCACGATGATCTCATCGGATGAACCACAATGTCGAGGATTCAATCAATCCCGTATACAATTCCCTTTGTCAATCGGTACGTTACTTGCCCGAGATTCGATCGTCGGTATCCCAATACCTTGTTCAATCTCGTTACCGGTAAGTCACTTTACTCATACCGTAATGCATGATCCCGTGACTAACTCCTTAGTCACATTGAGCTCATTATGATGATGCATTACCGAGTGGGCCCAGAGATACCTCTCCGTCATACGGAGTGACAAATCCCAGTCTCGATCCGTGCCAACCCAACAGACACTTTCGGAGATACCCGTAGTGCACCTTTATAGTCACCCAGTTACGTTGTGACGTTTGGCACACCCAAAGCACTCCTACGGCATACGGGAGTTGCACGATCTCATGGTCTAAGGAAATGATACTTGACATTGAAAAAGCTCTAGCAAACGAACTACACGATCTTTGTGCTATGCTTAGGATTGGGTCTTGTCCATCACATCATTCTCCTAATGATGTGATCCCGTTATCAATGACATCCAATGTCCATAGTCAGGAAACCATGACTATCCGTTGATCAACGAGGTAGTCAACTAGAGGCTCACTAGGGACATGTTGTGGTCTATGTATTCACACATGTCTTACGATTTCCGGATAACACAATTATAGCATGAATAATAGGCAATTATCATGAACAAGGAAATGTAATAATAACCATTTTATTATTGCCTCTAGGGCATATTTCCAACAGTCTCCCACTTGCACTAGAGTCAATAATCTAGTTACATTGTGATGAATCGAACACCCATAGAGTTCTGGTGTTGATCATGTTTTGCTCTAGGGAGAGGTTTAGTCAACGGATCTGCTACATTCAGGTCCGTATGTACTTTACAAATATCTATATCTCCATTCTAAACACTTTCACGAATGGAGTTGAAGCGACGCTTGATATGCCTGGTCTTCCTGTGAAACCTGGGCTCCTTGGCAAGGGCAATAGCTCCAGTGTTGTCACAGAAGAGAGTCATCGGGCCCGACGCATTGGGAATCACCCCTAGGTCGGTAATGAACTCCTTCATCCAGATTGCTTCTTGCGCTGCCTCTGAGGCTTCCATGTACTCCGCTTCACATGTAGATCCCGCCACGACGCTTTGCTTGCAACTGCACCAGCTTACTGCCCCTCCATTCAAAATATACACGTATCCGGTTTGTGACTTCGAGTCATCCAGATCTGTGTCGAAGCTAGCGTCGACGTAACCCTTTACGACGAGCTCTTCGTCACCTCCATAAACGAGAAACATATCCTTAGTCCTCTTCAGGTACTTCAGGATATTCTTGACCGCTGTCCAGTGTTCCATGCCGGGATTACTTTGGTACCTTCCTACCAAACTTACGGCAAGGTTTACATCAGGTCTGGTACACAGCATGGCATACATAATAGACCCTATGGCCGAGGCATAGGGGATGACACTCATCTTTTCTCTATCTTCTGCCATGGTCGGGCATTGAGCCGTGCTCAATTGCACACCTTGCAATACAGGCAAGAACCCCTTCTTGGACTGATCCATATTGAACTTCTTCAATATCTTGTCAAGGTACGTACTCTGTGAAAGACCAATGAGGCGTCTTGATCTATCTCTATAGATCTTGATGCCTAATATATAAGCAGCTTCTCCAAGGTCCTTCATTGAAAAACACTTATTCAAGTAGGCCTTTATACTTTCCAAGAATTCTATATCATTTCCCATCAATAGTATGTCATCCACATATAATAAGAGAAATGCTACAGAGCTGCCCACTCACTTTCTTGTAAACACAGGCTTCTCCATAAGTCTGTGTAAACCCAAACGCTTTGATCATCTCATCAAAACGAATGTTCCAACTCCGAGATGCTTGCACCAGCCCATAGATGGAGCGCTGGAGCTTGCATACCTTGTTAGCATTCTTAGGATCGACAAAACCTTCCGGCTGCATCATATACAATTCTTCCTTAAGAAAGCCGTTAAGGAATGCCGTTTTGACGTCCATTTGCCATATCTCATAATCATAGAATGCGGCAATTGCTAACATGATTCGGACGGACTTCAGCTTCGCTACGGGTGAGAAAGTCTCATCGTAGTCAACCCCTTGAACTTGTCGATAACCCTTAGCGACAAGTCGAGCCTTATAGATGGTCACATTACCATCCGCGTCTGTCTTCTTCTTAAAGATCCATTTATTTTCTATGGCTCGCCGATCATCGGGCAAGTCAGTCAAAGTCCATACTTCGTTTTCATACATGGATCCTATCTCGGATTTCATGGCTTCTAGCCATTTGTCGGAATCCGGGCCCGCCATCGCTTCTTCATAGTTCGAAGGTTCACCGTTGTCTAACAACATGATTTCCAGGACAGGGTTGTCGTACCACTCTGGTGCGGAACGTGTCCTTGTGGACCTTCGAAGTTCAGCAGTAACTTGATCCGAAGCTTCATGATCATCATCATTAACTTCCTCCCCAGTCGGTGTAAGCACCACAGGAACATCTTCCCGCGCTGCGCTACTTTCCGGTTCGGAAGGGGCGACTATCACCTCATCAAGTTCCACTTTCCTCCCACTTAATTCTTTCGAGAGAAACTCTTTCTCCAGAAAGGACCCGTTCTTGGCAACAAAGATCTTGCCTTCGGATCTGAGGTAGAAGGTATACCCAATGGTTTCCTTAGGGTATCCTATGAAGACGCATTTCTCCGACTTGGGTTCGAGCTTTTCAGGTTGAAGTTTCTTGACATAAGCATCGCATCCCCAAACTTTTAGAAACGACAGCTTAGGTTTCTTTCCAAACCATAATTCATACGGTGTCGTCTCAACGGATTTCGACGGAGCCCTATTTAAAGTGAATGCGGCAGTCTCCAAAGCATAGCCCCAAAATGAGAGCGGTAGATCGGTAAGAGACATCATAGATCGCACCATATCCAATAGAGTGCGATTACGACGTTCGGACACACCATTTCGCTGAGGTGTTCCAGGCGGCGTGAGTTGTGAAACGATTCCACATTTCCTTAAGTGCGTACCAAATTCGTGACTTAAATATTCTCCTCCACGATCTGATCGTAGGAACTTTATTTTCCTGTCACGTTGATTCTCAACCTCACTCTGAAATCCCTTGAACTTTTCAAAGGTCTCAGACTTGTGTTTCATTAGGTAGACATACCCATATCTACTCAAGTCATCAGTGAGAGTGAGAACATAATGATAGCCTCCGCGAGCCTCAACACTCATTGGACCGCACACATCAGTATGTATGATTTCTAATAAGTTGGTTGCTCGCTCCATTGTTCCGGAGAACGGAGTCTTGGTCATCTTACCCATGAGGCATGGTTCGCACGTGTCAAATGATTCGTAATCAAGAGACTCCAAAAGTCCATCTGCATGGAGCTTCTTCATGCGCTTGACACCAATGTGACCAAGGCGGTAGTGCCACAAGTATGTGGGATTATCATTATCAACTTTACATCTTTTGGTATTCACACTATGAATATGTGTAACATCACGTTCGAGATTCATTAAGAATAAACCATTGACCAGCGGGGCACGACCATAAAACATATCTCTCATATAAATAGAACAACCATTATTCTCGGATTAAAATGAGTAGCCATCTCGCATTAAACGAGATCCAGATACAATGTTCATGCTCAAAGCTGGCACTAAATAACAATTATTGAGGTTTAAAAAAACTAATCCCGTAGGTAAATGCAGAGGTAGCATGCCGACAGCGATCACATCGACCTTGGAACCATTCCCGACGCGCATCGTCACCTCGTCCTTCGACAGTCTCCGCTTATTCCGCAGCTCCTGTTTTGAGTTACAAATATGAGCAACCGCACCGGTATCAAATACCCAGGAGCTACTACGAGTACTGGTAAGGTACACATCAATTACATGTATATCACATATACCTTTGGTGTTGCCGGCCTTCTTGTCCGCTAAGTATTTGGGGAAGTTCCGCTTCAAGTGACCACTTCCCTTGCAATAAAAGCACTCAGTCTCAGGCTTGGGTCCATTCCTTTGGCTTCTTCCCGGCAACTGGCTTACCGGGCGCGGCAACTCCCTTGCCGTCCTTCTTGAAGTTCTTCTTACCCTTGCCTTTCTTGAACTTAGTGGTTTTATTCACCATCAACACTTGATGTTCCTTTTTGATTTCCACCTCCGCTGATTTCAGCATTGAATATACCTCAGGAATGGTCTTTTCCATCCCCTGCATATTGAAGTTCATCACAAAGCGCTTGTAGCTCGGTGGAAGCGACTGAAGAATTCTGTCAATGACCGCGTCATCCGGGAGATTAACTCCCAGCTGAGACAAGCGGTTGTGTAACCCAGACATTCTGAGTATGTGCTCACTGACAGAACTATTTTCCTCCATTTTACAACTGAAGAACTTGTCGGAGACTTCATATCTCTCGACCCGGGCATGAGCTTGGAAAACCATTTTCAGCTCTTCGAACATCTCATATGCTCCGTGTTTCTCAAATTGCTTTTGGAGCCCCGGTTCTAAGCTGTAAAGCATGCCGCACTGAACGAGGGAGTAATCATCAGCACGTGATTGCCAAGCGTTCATAACGTCTTGGTTCTCTGGGATGGGTGCTTCACCTAGCGGTGCTTCTAGGACATAATCTTTCTTGGCAGCTATGAGGATGATCCTCAGGTTCCGGACCCAGTCCGTATAGTTGCTGCCATCATCTTTCAGCTTGGTTTTCTCTAGGAACGCGTTGAAGTTGAGGGCAACGATGGGCCATTTGATCTACAAGACATATTGTAAAGATTTTAGACTAAGTTCATGATAATTAAGTTCATCTAATCAAATTATTCAATGAACTCCCACTCAGATAGACATCCCTCTAGTCATCTAAGTGAAACATGATCCGAGTCAACTAGGCCGTGTCCGATCATCACGTGAGACGGACTAGTCAAGATCGGTGAACATCTCCATGTTGATCGTATCTTCTATACGACTCATGCTCGACCTTTCGGTCTTCCGTGTTCCGAGGCCATGTCTGTACATGCTAGGCTCGTCAAGTCAACCTAAGTGTATTGCGTGTGTTCCGAGGCCATGTCTGTACATGCTAGGCTCGTCAACACCCGTTGTATGCGAACGTTAGAATCTATCACACCCGATCATCACGTGGTGCTTCGAAACAACGAACCTTCGCAACGGTGCACAGTTAGGGGGAACACTTTCTTGAAATTATTATAAGGGATCATCTTACTTACTACCGTCGTTCTAAGCAAATAAGATGTAAAACATGATAAACATCACATGCAATCAAATAGTGACATGATATGGCCAATATCATTTTGCTCCTTTGATCTCCATCTTCGGGGCGCCATGATCATCTTCGTCACCGGCATGACACCATGATCTCCATCATCGTGTCTTCATGAAGTTGTCACGCCAACGATTACTTCTACTTCTATGGCTAACGTGTTTAGCAATAAAGTAAAGTAATTTACATGGCGTTATTCAATGACACGCAGGTCATACAAAAAATAAAGACAACTCCTATGGCTCCTGCCGGTTGTCATACTCATCGACATGCAAGTCGTGATTCCTATTACAAGAACATGATCAATCTCATACATCACATATATCTCATTCATCACATCCTTTTGGCCATATCACATCACAAGGCACATGCTGCAAAAACAAGTTAGACGTCCTCTAATTGTTGTTGCAAGTTTTTACGTGGCTTCTATAGGTTTCTAGCAAGAACGTTTCTTACCTACGTAAAACCACAACGTGATATGCCAATTTCTATTTACCCTTCATAAGGACCCTTTTCATCGAATCCGTTCCGACTAAAGTGGGAGAGACAGACACCCGCTAGCCACCTTATGCAACTAGTGCATGTTAGTCGGTGGAACCTGTCTCACGTAAGCGTACGTGTAAGGTCGGTCCGGGCCGCTTCATCCCACAATACCGCCGAAACAAGATAAGACTAGTAATGGCAAGAAAAATTGACAACATCTACGCCCACAACTGCTTTGTGTTCTACTCGTGCATAGTAACTACGCATAGGCCTGGCTCATGATGCCACTGTTGGGGATCGTTGCAGAATTTTAAAATTTTCTACGCATCACCAAGATCCATCTATGGAGTTTACTAGCAACGAGGGGAAAGGAGTGCATCTACATACCCTTGTAGATCGCGAGCGGAAGCGTTCAAGTGAACAGGGTTGATGGAGTCGTACTCGTCGTGATCCAAATCACCGATGACCGAGTGCCGAATGGACGGCACCTCCGCGTTCAACACACATACGGAGCAGCGACGTCTCCTCCTTCTTGATCCAGCAAGGGGGAAGGAGAGGTTGATGGAGATCCAGCAGCACGACGGCGTGGTGGTGGAAGTAGCGGGGATCCCGGCAGGGCTTCGCCAAGCGCAAGCGGGAGAGAGAGGTGTCACGGGAGGGAGAGGGAGGCGCCAGTAGCTATCGTACCGCAGCCCTCCCTCCCCCCCTTTATATAGGCCCCCTGGGGGGCGCCGGCCCCTGGGATCCCATCTACAGGGGGGCGGCGGCCAAGGGGGGAAACTCCCCCCCCCCCCCAAGTCAGGTGGGGCGCCCCCCACCCTTAGGGTTTCCAACCCTAGGCGCAGGGGGAGGCCCATGGGGGGCGCACCAGCCCACCAGGGGCTGGTTCCCCTCCCACTTCAGCCCATGGGGCCCTCAGGGATAGGTGGCCCCACCCGGTGGACCCCCGGGAGCCTTCCGGTGGTCCCGGTACAATACCGATAACCCCCGAAACTTTCCCGGTGGCCGAAACTGGACTTCCTATATATAATTCTTCGCCTCCGGACCATTCCGGAACTCCTCGTGACGTCCGGGATCTCATCCGGGACTCCGAAAAACTTTCGGGTTTCCGCATACTAATATCTCTACAACCCTAGCGTCACCGAACCTTAAGTGTGTAGACCCTACGGGTTCGGGAGACATGCAGACATAACCGAGACGCCTCTCCGGTCAATAACCAACAACGGGATCTGGATACCCATGTTGGCTCCCACATGTTCCACGATGATCTCATCGGATGAACCACAATGTCGAGGATTCAATCAATCCCGTATACAATTCCCTTTGTCAATCGGTACGTTACTTGGCCGAGATTCGATCGTCGGTATCCCAATACCTTGTTCAATCTCGTTACCGGCAAGTCACTTTACTCATACCGTAATGCATGATCCCGTGACTAACTCCTTAGTCACATTGAGCTCATTATGATGATGCATTACCGAGTGGGCCCAGAGATACCTCTCCGTCATACGGAGTGACAAATCCCAGTCTCGATCCGTGCCAACCCAACAGACACTTTCGGAGATACCCGTAGTGCACCTTTATAGTCACCCAGTTACGTTGTGACGTTTGGCACACCCAAAGCACTCCTACGGCATCCGGGAGTTGCACGATCTCATGGTCTAAGGAAATGATACTTGACATTGAAAAAGCTCTAGCAAACGAACTACACGATCTTTGTGTTATGCTTAGGATTGGGTCTTGTCCATCACATCATTCTCCTAATGATGTGATCCCGTTATCAATGACATCCAATGTCCATAGTCAGGAAACCATGACTATCCGTTGATCAACGAGCTAGTCAACTAGAGGCTCACTAGGGACATGTTGTGGTCTATGTATTCACACATGTATTACGATTTCCGGATAACACAATTATAGCATGAATAATAGACAATTATCATGAACAAGGAAATATAATAATAACCATTTTATTATTGCCTCTAGGGCATATTTCCAACATAGGCCACGCCTGGACTAGCCCTGTCCATGGATCAGGAGATGGGCGCCATCCGGGCAGCGTTGGTGGTGCAGTTGATGAAGCCCGGGGCGGTGGTGGTGTAGTTGGTGGAGTCGGGGCGGAGCAGGAGCGGGCGCCGTACGGAACTGCGGCGGCCTAGGGTTTTTGCCCCGGTAGTTAGTACTTGGACGCCAGCCGGATGGTTGAGGAGGTGTTGTTGGTGGAGGTGGCGGTGGCGGTGTCGACGCAGGCGGGCGAGGAGAAGCAGTGAAGACCTGAGGACGGGAGTCCTTCATAGTTAGGGCACGATCGACCCATTGGAGTATCGAGCGAACCTTGGCGAAGGAGGGACGCGGACGTATCATAGGGATGAAGGAGGCCTGCTTCTCGAACCGCTCGCTGAGGCCGACGAGGAGGACGTTGATGAGCTGGCAATCATCGATCGGATCACCAAGTTCGCGGAGTTCATCCGCGATCGCCTTGAGGCGTTGGCAGTAGACGCCGACTGGTGAATCACCTTGCACCGTATTTCGAAGCTCGGTGTGGAGATTGTTGGCGCGAGCGTCGATGTTGTCCTGGAAGAGCTGACGAAGGGCCGCCCATAGATCGGCAGCGGAGGCACCGTCACAGTGGACGAGATTGAAGATCTCTGTGGAGACTCGCATGTAGATCCATTGAATAATGGCGAGATCATCCTTGACCCATTGCGGATCATGAAGTAGAGGTAGAGAGTCGTTGGCAACGTGAGAGCGGAGATTGCATCGCCCAAGGTGGACGTCGAAGAGGTGACGCCAATGGTAGTAGTTGTGAGCAGCAAGGTCTAGGGTTACGGGGATGTAGGGGCTAATATCAGAGATGGTGTCGGTGAAGGAGATGGAAGGGGGTATTGGTGGGAGTAAAGCTAGAGTAGAGGTAGAGGCGGAGGAGGCCGTGGCCGCAGCGACCTTGGCGGCGACAATGGCGGCGCGCCGCTCGAAGTAGCCGGGCGGCGGCGGCGGTGGCGGGGCTGGCGGGTTAGCCATACCCTAGGATCGAAAGTCTGATACTATGTAGAATTGTATTGAATAATTGTTGATATAATATTTTGCCGGTACAAGAAGTATATATAAGAGCCAAGCTGCACCTGGCCTAGCCTTATTAAAATTCGAGTAGGAGTCTTAATCCTATTACAAGTTGTATTGTAACATCCCCACCCCTGATTAATCAAAATAATAATTTACTTTAATTGCTGCTTTTTATCCTGTCTTGACTATGTGTGGTGTGGTATCTAGTTGTGTGTGTGGAGTTCTACAAAGGTCGTTGATTTATCTATTGAGGCAAGCTTTTTTTTGGGGTAAATGCATCATCTTTGCAGGCAGGTGGCGCATCGAGCAGAGAATTGCATGAATCCTACCAAGTGTCAAAGGGGGTAATGATTCAGGATGGCAATGGCATGCACCAGATGCGCGAGAGAAACACACACAACACGCGCTAGAGCCCTGTATGTGCTCGACTTCCACCAAACAACCTGTTTTTTGAAACATTCTAAAAAGGAAAAAAATTTGAGACGGATAAGAAAAAAAGTTGGCTCGACGTCCACCGGCCAACCTGATGTGATCATAATTCGATCCAATCCCATCAATCACGTCGCACCGTGGAATCACCTCACCCGATTAATCTTATTGGGAAAACATGATACTTCATCATGGGAGGTACCAATTGGTTAAAGTTTAGAAAGTATATTCATGCAATGCTTCAACTGATTAACTGTAAGCACAAGTGCACAAGTTACTTAATCACCCGTACACAAACAATTAGCAGCATGGATCGTTCGATCGAGCTGGAGCCGACGATCGACAAAAAGGTATAGAAAGAAAAGAATCACAGGAAACTTGTGATGATATATAAAATAAATAAATAAATGATGCAACAGTGATCATCACTAGTTACTACTAGTAGCAAAAGAATTGATCAAACAAATTTAGGGCCGGCCTCAGGTGAAGCTGAGGCTGGATCGGGACCGGAGTAGGTAGTTGCATGAAATTGATATACGAAGCCGTACGTAGATGGATCGGCTCCTGGAACGGACGGCTGAGGTGAAATGAACTGATTCAGAAGACCTTGGCGACGTCCTTCATGAGCCCCGGGTTGGCGTTGCAGAAGGAGATGAACTCGCTGAAGTCGATGAAGCCGTCACCGTCGGTGTCGATCTCTGCCATCATGCGCTGCACCTCGTCCGCGGAGGTCGACCCCAGCGTCCGCAGCGCGTCCGTCAGCTCAGTCAGCGAGATCTTCCCGTCGCCGTTCGTGTCGAACCTCTTGAAGATCCTCTCCATGTCGTCCGCCATTATCGGCCCCTTGTAGTTCCTCTACCTCGAATCACTCTTCGATCGGTGGACGGGCGGGCAATGGCAGCTATGCTCGCGTGTCTTGGTTAGTCAGTTCCGGCTATTCGTGCTCGCACCTATACATATATGCAATTCTAGGACGGGCAGGGCGCCATTGTTGTAGCTGAGTTTGTGGAGGCCATTGTTGCATGCGAGAATGCCAACCGCCCGTCTCCTCGTGAAGCGCCCGTTCATTTCGCGCAGGCGATGGAACCGTTCGCTTCAACCACCCATTCCACCGTCTGTCTTTTTCCTTTTTTTGAGAGGTTCCACCGTCTGTCTCTTATGGACCATACGTCGTCAACTACGCCCAGAATAAGAATGGCCATCATGCGAAACGGCCGAATGAATTTATGGCCAATTTTATTACCTTTACCTTCAAAACTAGAGGCCCATTTGTAGCACGGCCGCCTACTTCACAACCTCGGCTTTTTTACTGGGTTTTTACTGGTTTTCTGGCTTTTTGGTTTTTTCATTTTGTTTTTCTCTGCTTTTAGAAAAATAATTTTCTGTTCCTTGTTATTTTCTTCCTAATTTTTTCCTTTTCAAGTTTCTTTTTATTTTCAAATAATATTGGGAAATTTTAAATATTGTTCAAAATTTCAAAAAATATCCTTTTTTTGAATTTCAAAAATGCTCGTGTTTCAAAATTTTGTTCATAAAATCAATAATTAAAAATGTGCATGTTTTCAAAAAAGGTTCCTATTTGATTTGTTCATAAATTCAAAACAAACACTTTTTAAAAACATAACTTTCAGAAATGTTTATGTTTTCCAAAATTGTTGTTAATAATTTCAAAAAATCTTCGAATTTTGCAAAAATGTTCAGGAATTTCGAAAAAAAAATCCCCGTTTTCACATTTTATTCACAGATTTAAAATATGTCTACATTTCTATAAAATGTTTGGGGATTTTAAAAAATGTTCACGGTTTTAAAAATGAAATTTGAAAATTATATTCTCGAAATCATCGAATATTCAAACATTGTATGACTTTTTTAAAAATTGTTTACAATTCCAAATACATGTTAAAAATCTTCAGAATGTGTTCGAATCTGCCGTTGAAGTTAGTTCTTACATTTTCGCACCGTACACTTGTCACTTGTACTCGTCAGCTCAACTGGCTATAAACGATAATTAATTAGCGAGTGATCAGTAGTTCGATCCCTTGTGAGGTCACCCTTGGCCCTATTTGGCACCTTAAGCGTCACTTAGAGTGCATTTGGCTATGTGACGCATAACCCACCACGGCACTGCTATTTAGATGCGCCGACCCACATAGGGGATTTTTCACCGGTTATCTTTTTTATGTGATTTTATTTTTTTTGTTTCTAGTGCCCTTTCATTGTTTTTCCTTTTTTATCAAATTCGTGAACTTTTCCCAATTTTGTGAAAATCAAATTTGAAAAGTATAACCAATTGGTTTTGAACTTTTCATTTCAAATTCAAGAACTTTTCCCTGTTTTTGTGAACTTTTTTCAAATAGTTTATGAAAAAAATTCCAAATTCATGATTTTTTTTCATTTTTGCAAACTTTTTCCACATTATGAACTTTCCAATCCTTGAACTTTTTTCAAATTCATGATCTTTTCTCAATTTTTACGAATATCGTTCCATCTTATATGGACTTTTTCAAATTTATTTAACTTTTAACAAATTGTATGAAAATTTTCAAATGTCTTGAACTTTTTTTCAAAATTTTGTGAACTTTTTATTTTTTTTTGAAAAGGTCAACAGTCAAATCTCTGTGGCCAACAATCGCTGGTTGACTGGTCAACGGTCACCTTATAGCGAGATAGAAGCTCCCCCTCGCCTGAAGGGTTTTCGTGTAGCAACACTGCACGCCACCCCAATACGAAATTATAATTGAATGTTTTCTAAAATTGTTTCGCTATGCGGTGTCTGCTCTGCCGGTGCCCGCGCCGGCCCGCATATCAGATGCGGTTTATCTGAATTTGACACATATTCAGAATTACTAATTTGCAATATAAGAAAAATGTCAATATTACAATACAACAATCATCCAAATTACAATAATTATTCAAATCACCGAAGCAAACTAAATAATTCAATACAAAACTTGTCCCGAATACAAATCACACATGAATTAAATGAAAATGAATGGAAAAAGTGGAATGTGTTACTGCCCAGCCCTTTGCCAATGGTCCCGAATGAGATCCTTCTGAAGCTGAAAGTGGGTGTTTGCATGAATTAAAACTTGTCCCGAATGAGATCCTCGTGAAGCTGAAAGTGGGTGTTTGCATTTTCAATCTCCTTGTAGGTCTGAAGAAAAGCTCTAATGCGGTTAGGGTGTCTAACTGGTTTGACACGGCTACCCACATTGTTGTAGAAGAACTCCAGGTTCATGCCTCTCTCATCTTCAAGAATCATATTGTGAAGAATAACACAGCATGTCATGATGTTTTTCAAGGATCGCTTGTCCCAAAAACGAGCAGGACCACGAACAACGGCAAACCTAGATTGCAAAACCCCGAATGCTCTTTCAATGTCTTTTCGGGCTGCCTCTTGTACCCTTGCGAATTCACATTGTTTCCTAGTTTGGGGGGTCTTTGATGCTCTTGACAATTGTGCATCAAGGAGGGTATATACCATCTGCAAGATAGTACCCCTTTATGTATTCATGCCCATTGATAGTGTAGTTGCAAGCAGGAGCATCACCACTAGCAAGCCTGGCAAACAAATGAGACCATTGCAACACATTGATATCATTGAAAGTACCCCGGTATACCAAAAAAGCAATGCCAAATCCATAAATCCTCGGATGTTATGGCCTCTAGCAAAATTGTTGCATCACGAGACTTGCCACAATACATTCCCTGCCATGCCTTCGGGCAATTTTTCCAAGTCCAATGCATACAATCTATGCTTCCTAGCGTGCCAGGCCAACCTCTTCTCTCATTAGATGCCATCAATTTTTGTGTGTCTTCCTCGTTGGGTGCCCGAAGATATTCAGGACCAAAGACACGGATGATCACTTTGGCAAACCTACGCACTGACTCAAATGTAGTATCTTCACCAATGCGAAGGTACTCATCGGCATTGTCAGCCGGAATGCCGTATGCAATTACCGGCATAGTTGCCGAGATATTTGGATATGAACTAAATCCCTTCAAGCCCGCGGCATTACTTTTTTGAGTAAAATACTGACAATTGGCCTCACAAGCTTGAACAATTTTTACAAAGAGGGATCGGCGCATTTGGTACCTTCTCCGGAAGAGGTGCGGTGGATATGTTGGATTCTCCGTGAAGTAGTCTTGCATCAACATCTCGTTCCCGAGATGGCGATTTCGAGGAATGCAAAGACGGCCGACGGTCAATCCTCGCCGCCTCTTGCGGTTCTCATCTTCATGCTCCTTCATAGCGAGGGCCATCACCAACATCTGGTGGCGATAATTGACAAGCAGCGTCTCAACATCCGAGTCATCCAAATCGGACGAATCCTCGAGCAAAAACCTCTCGCACGGGCTCAATTCCATCTAAATTCACAAATATGCACGCCGCGTTAACCAACTATGTGAAGGAAATATGCCCTAGAGGCAATAATAAAGTTGTTATTTGTATTTCCATGATAAATGTTTATTATTCATGCTAGAATTGTATTAACCAGAAACTTAGTACATGTGTGAATACATAGACAAACAGAATGTCCCTAGTATGCCTCTACTAGACTAGCTCGTTAATCAAACATGGTTAAGTTTCCTAGCCATAGACATGTGTTGTCATTTGATGAACGGGATCACATCATTATAGAATGATGTGATGGACAAAACCCATCCGTTAGCTTAGCATAATGATCGTTTAGTTTTATTGTTGTTGCTTTCTTCATGACTTATACATGTTCCTCTGACCATGAGATTATGCAACTCCCGAATACCGGAGGAACACCTTGTGTGCTATCAAACGTCACAACGTAACTGGGTGATTATAAAGATGCTCTACAGGTGTCTCCGAAGGTGTTTGTTGGGTTGGCATAGGTCGAGATTAGGATTTGTCACTCCGATTGTCGAAGAGGTATCTCTTGGCCCTCTCGATATTGCACATCACTATAAGCCTTGCAAGCAATGTGACTAATGAGTTAGTCACGGGATGATACATTACAGAACGAGTAAAGAGACTTGCCGGTAACGAGATTGAACTAGGTATGGTGATACTGACGATCAAATCTCGGGCAAGTAACATACCGATGACAAAGGGAACAACGTATGTTGTTATGTGGTTGACCGATAAAGATCTTCGTAGAATATGTAGGAACCAATATGAGCATGTAGGTTCCGCTATTTTGGTTATTGACCGGAGATGTGTCTCGGTCATGTCTACATAGTTCTCGAACCCGCAGGGTCCGCACGCTTAACGTTCGATGACAATTTATATTATGAGTTTATGTGATTTGATGACCGAAGGTTGTTCGGAGTCCCGGATGAGATCATGAACGTGACGAGGAGTCTCGAAATGGTCGAGACATAAATATTCATATATTGGAAGGTTATATTCGGACAACGGAATGGTTCGGGTCGTTTCGGATAAGTTTCGGAGTACCGGGGGTTACCGGACCCCCCCCGGGGGGGAAGCTATTGGGGCTTATGGGCCTTAGTGGAGAAGGGAGAAGAGAGAGGGCCGGCCAGGAGGTGGCGTGCGCCCCCCTTGCCCCAATCCGAATTGGACAAGGGGAGGGGGCGGCGCCCCCCTCCTTCCTTCTCTCCTCCTCCCCCTTCTCCCCCCTTCTCCCACTTGGAATAGGAAAGGGGGGGCGAATCCTACTATGTTTGGAGTCCTAGTAGGACTCCCCCATGGCGCGCCTCCCCCCTTGGCCGGCCTCCCCCTCCCCCTCCTTTATATACGTGGGGAGGGCGCACCCTAGAACACACAAGTTGATCTTTTAGCCATGTGTGGTGCCCCCCTCCACGGCTACACACCTCGGTCATATCGTCGTAGTGCTTAGGCGAAGCCCCGCGCCGGTAACTTCATCATCACCGTCACCACGCCGTCGTGCGGGAACTCTCCCTTGGCCTCAACTGGATCAAGAGTT
The DNA here is from genome assembly GCF_018294505.1 of Triticum aestivum. Taxonomy (NCBI): domain Eukaryota; kingdom Viridiplantae; phylum Streptophyta; class Magnoliopsida; order Poales; family Poaceae; genus Triticum; species Triticum aestivum. The sequence goes on along the minus strand of NC_057814.1, from coordinate 273,863,607 downwards.
CGAGGGACGTCACCGAGCTGAACGTGTGCTGATCGCGGAGGTGTCGTACATTCGGTACATGGATCGGTTGGATCGCGAAGACGTTCGACTACATCAACCGCGTTACTAAACGCTTTCGCTTTCGGTCTACGAGGGTACATGGACATACTCTCCCCGCTCGTTGCTATGCTTCTCCTAGATAGATCTTGCGTGATCTTCTACAATGGTTGTTCTATTTATATGAGTAATATCTTTTATGGTCATGCACCCTTGATGAGTGGTCTATTTTTATTGAATCTCGATAGTAGTGATACACATATTCATAGTATTAAAGCCAAAAGATATAAGTTTAATAATGATAGTGCAACTTATTTGTGGCACTGCCGTTTAGGTCATATTGGTGTAAAGCGCATGAAGAAACTCCATGCTGATGGGCTTTTGGAATCACTTGATTATGAATCACTTGATGCTTGCGAACCATGCCTCATGGGCAAGATGACTAAGACTCCGTTCTCTGGAACAACGGAGTGAGCAACAGACTTGTTGGAAATAATACATACGGATGTATGCGGTCCGATGAGTGTTGAGGCTCGCGGCGGGTATCATTATTTTCTAACCTTCACACATGATTTGAGCAGATATGGGTATATCTACTTGATGAAACATAAGTCTGAAACATTTGAAAAGTTCAAAGAATTTCAGAGTGAAGTGGAAAACCATCGTAACAAGAAAATAAAGTTTCTATGATCTGATCGTGGAGGTGAATATTTGAGTTACGAGTTTGGTCTTCATTTGAAACAATGCGGAATAGTTTTGCCACTCACGCCACCCGGAACACCACAGCGTAACGGTGTGTCCGAACGTCGTAACCACACTTTATTAGATATGGTGCGATCTATGATGTCTCTTACTGATTTACCGCTATCGTTTTGGGGTTATGCTTTAGAGACGGCTGCATTCACGTTAAATAGGGCACCATCTAAAACCGTTGAGACGACGCCATATGAACTGTGGTTTGGCAAGAAACCCAAGTTGTCGTTTCTTAAAGTTTGGGGCTGCGATGCTTATGTGAAAAAGCTTCAACCTGATAAGCTCGAACCCAAATCGGAGAAATGTGTCTTCATAGGATACCCAAAGGAGACTGTTGGGTATACCTTCTATCACAGATCCGAAGGCAAGATATTCGTTGCTAAGAATGGATCCTTTCTAGAGAAGGAGTTTCTCTCGAAAGAAGTGAGTGGGAGGAAAGTAGAACTTGATGAGGTAATTGTACCTGCTCCCTTATTGGAAAGTAGTTCATCACAGAAATCAATTCCAGTGATTCCTACACCAATTAGTGAGGAAGCTAATGATGATGATCATGAAGCTTATGATCAAGTTACTACCGGACCTCATAGGTCAACCAGAGTAAGATCCGCACCAGAGTGGTACGGTAATCCTATTCCGGACGTCATGTTACTTGACCATGACGAACCTACGAACTATGAGGAAGCGATGATGAGGCTAGATTCCACGAAATGGCTTGAGGCCATGAAATCTGAGATGGGATCCATGTATGAGAACAATGTGTGGACTTTGGTTGACTTGCCCGATGATCGTCAATCCATAGAAAATAAATGGATCTTCAAGAAGAAGACCGACGCTGACGGTAATGTTACTGTCTACAAAGCTCGACTTGTTGCAAAAGGTTTTCGACAAGTTCAAGGAGTTGACTACGATGAGACTTTCTCACCCATAGCAATGCTTAAGTCTGTTCGAATCATGTTAGCAATTGCCGCATTTTATGATTATGAAATCTGGCAAATGGACGTCAAAACTGCATTCCTGAATGGATTTCTTGAAGAAGAGTTGTATATGATGCAACCAGAAGGTTTTGTCGATCCAAAGGGTGCTAACAAAGTGTGCAAGCTCCAGTGATCCATTTATGGACTGGGGCAAGCCTCTCGGAGTTGGAATAAATGTTTTGATAGTGTGATCAAAGCATATGGTTTTATACAGACTTTTGGAGAAGCCTGTATTTACAAGAAAGTTAGTGGGAGCTCTGTAGCATTTCTAATATTATATGTGGATGACATATTGCTGATTGGAAATGATATAGAATTTCTGGATAGCATAAAAGGATACTTGAATAAGAGTTTTTCTATGAAAGACCTCGGTGAAGCTGCTTACATATTGGGCATCAAGATCTATAGAGATAGATCAAGACGGTTAATTGGACTTTCATAAAGCACATACCTTGATAAGATTTTGAAGAAGTTCAAAATGGATCAGTCAAAGAAAGGGTTCTTGCCTGTGTTACAAGGTGTGAAGTTCAGTGAGACTCAATACCCGACCACTGCAGAAGATAGAGAGAAAATGAAAGTCATTCCCTATGCCTCAACCATAGGTTCTATCATGTATGCAATGCTGTACCAGACCTGGTGTGTGCCTTGCTATAAGTATAGTAGGGAGGTACCAAATTAATCCAGGAGTGGATCACTGGACAGCGGTCAAGAACATCCTGAAATACCTGAAAATGACTAAGGATACGTTTCTCGTTTATGGAGGTGACAAAGAGCTCGTCTTAAATGGTTACGTCCATGCAAGCTTTGACACTGATCCGGATGACTCTAAGTCACAAACCGGATACGTATTTATATTGAATGGTGGAGCTGTCAGTTGGTGCAGTTTCAAACAGAGCATTGTGGCGGGATCTACATGTGAAGCGGAGTACATAGCTGCTTCGGAAGCAGCGAATGAAGGAGTTCATATCCGATCTAGGTGTCATACATAGTGCATCAGGTCCAATGGAAATCTTTTGTGACAATACTGATGGAATTGCCTTGGCAAAGGAATCCAGATTTCACAAGAAAACCAAGCACATCAAGAGACGCTTCAATTCCATCCGTCATCAAGTGTCGGAAGGGGACATGGAGATTTGCAAGATAGCTACAGATTTGAATGTTGCAGACCCGTTGACTAAGCCTCTCTCACGAGCAAAACATGATCAGCACCAAGACTCCATGGGTGTTAGAATCATTACTATGTAATCTAGATTATTGACTCTAGTGCAAGTGGGAGATTGAAGGAAATATGCCCTAGAGGCAATAATAAAGTTGTTACTTATATTTCCTTATATCATGATAAATTTTTATTATTCATGCTAGAATTGTATTAACCGGAAACTTAGTACATGTGTGAGTACATAGACAAACAGAATGTCCCTAGTATGCCCCTACTAGACTAGCTCGTTAATCAATGATGGTTAAGTTTCCTAGCCATAGACATGTGTTGTCATTTTATGAACGGGATCACATTAGAGAATGATGTGATGGACAAGACCCATCCGTTAGCTTAGCATAATGATCGTTTAGCTTTATTGCTATTGCTTTCTTCATGACTTATACATGTTCCTCTGACTATGAGATTATGCAACTCCCGAATACCGTAGGAACACCTTGTGTGCTATCAAACGTCAACGTAACTGGGTGATTATAAAGATGATCTACAGGTGTCTCCGAAGGTGTTTGTTGGGTTGGCATAGATCGAGATTAGGATTTGTCACTCTGATTGTCGGAGAGGTATCTTTGGGCCCTCTCGGTAATGCACATCACTATAAGCCTTGCAAGCAATGTGACTAATGAGTTAGTCACGGGATGATACATTACAGAACGAGTAAAGAGACTTGCCGGTAACGAGATTGATCTAGGTATGGTGATACCGACGATCGAATCTCGGGCAAGTAACATACCGATGACAAAGGGAACAACGTATGTTGTTATGCGGTTTGACCGATAAAGATCTTCGTAGAATATGTAGGAACCAATATGAGCATCCAGGTTCCGCTATTGGTTATTGACCGGAGATGTGTCTCAATCATGTCTACATAGTTCTCGAACCCGTAGGGTCCGCACGCTTAACGTTCGATGACAATTTGTATTATCAGCTTATGTGATTTGATGACCGGACGTTGTTCGGAGTCGCGGATGAGATCACGAACATGACGAGAAGTCTCTAAATGGTTGAGACATAAAGATTCATATATTGGAAGGTTATATTCGGACACCGGAATGGTTCAGGTCGTTTCGGATAAGTTTCGGAGTACCGGGGGTTACCGGACCCCCCCGGGAAGCTATTGGGCCTCATGGGCCTTAGTGGAGAAGAGAGAGGGCCGACCAGGAGGTGGCGCTTGTCCCCCTTGCCCCAATCCGAATTGGACAAGGGGAGGGGCGGCGCCCCTCCTTCGTTCTCTCCTCCTCCTCCTTCCCCCTTCTCCCAATTGGAATAGGAAAGGGGGGGCGAATCCTACTAGGTTTGGAGTCCTAGTAGGACTCCCCCATGGCGCGCCTCCCCCTTGGACGGCCTCCTCCCCCCTCCTTTATATATGTGGGGAGGGGCGCACCCTAGAACACACAAGTTGATCTTTTAGCCCTGTGCGGTGCCCCCCTCCACAGTTACACACCTCGGTCATATCGTCGTAGTGCTTAGGCGAAGCCCTGCGCTGGTAACTTCATCATCACCATCACCACGCCGTCGTGCTGACGGAACTCTCCCTTGACCTCAACTGGATCAAGAGTTCGAGGGACGTCACCGAGCTGAACGTGTGCTGATCGCGGAGGTGTCGTATGTTCGGTACTTGGATCAGTTGGATCATGAAGACGTTCGACTACATCAACCGCGTTACTAAACGCTTCCGCTTTCGGTCTACGAGGGTACGTGGACACACTCTCCTCACTCGTTGCTATGCTTCTCCTAGATAGATCTTGCATGATCGTATGTAAAATTTTTGAAATACTACGTGCCCCAACTGATGTTGGGTGGAACCCTAGATGGCCGATCTTTCACGAAAGGAGCGGATCCCAAAGAGGAACACGAAGAACACGAGGGGGAACACGAGGGAAAACACGAGAGAATCACTCAAACCAACAAGATATAGTCACACATGTGCTAGATCCTCGAAACATGAGAGGAGATACAAGATCCACGATCAACAAAGGACGATACAAAGGGTAACCGGTTCTTCTCCGTGAGGAGGTCTTGATAGGGGTCTTCTCCATGAGGAGGTCTTGAATCCAAGGGGGATCTTCTCCGTAGAGGGGCCGCGGTCTCTGTCGTGGAGTAGATCCGATATGGATGAGCAAAGCTCTATCTCTAAATGAGCTAATCCTTTGCTGACCCTAACTAGGAGGAGGTGGGGGAGTATATATAGTGTTAGCCCACGAAGGGGTAAGTGAGAGGGGGATACATGGGCCGTTGGCCCGATCTCTGCGCACAGGAAGGTGCCGGATGTCCGAGCTGGGGGCCGGATGTCTGGCGGCTCACGAAGAGCCGGATGTCCGAGCTGGCGGGGTTCAGCTTCGGGTGTGTTCTGTGATGGGCGCCGGATTTCCGGGGGTCGGGCCGGATGTCCGGGCTGGGGCCGGATGTCCGGGCCTGTAGCAGCTGGCTCGTCTTCCTTCTTCTTCCTTTGCTTCCGCGCACACTTGGCCTTGGTCCTTGGGTTCTTCATGGTCTCCTCGGGTGTACCTAAGTATGAACAAGGTCCGCGCTTGAAGTAGCATCCATGTCTTGCACACGCAAAGGGAAGATTCGGAAAGGAGCGAGTTCACCTTAGGTCCAATGGCGTAGGCTCGAGTGTACATGGGGATGATCGTCGGATGCTCCGCATCACCAACACTATGCATACCTCTCGGCACAAGCAAGTACAAGTACTCACCGGCTGCTCGGGGGCGGTGGCTCTGCGGCGGTGGATCCCGAGGCGGCGACGGTGACTAGGGGCAGCTCGGGGCGGTGGATCCCGGGCGGCGACGGCGACTAGGGGTGGCTCGGATCGGCGGATCCGGGGAGCCGGTGAAGTGGCTCGGTGGAAGAGGGTAGGGGCGCCCCGCGGCGCGATTTCACCCGCAGATTTGGCCGGAATCGCCGGTGGCAGACGGGCGGAACCAATGGGAGGCGGCGGTGGAAGGGGGTGGTGGGAAAAGGGCGCGGGCTGAAATGTCCCTCCCGCCAACCGCTTTCCCGGGATACGGGGCACCGTCGGGACGAGGCGGAAACCTGTGTTTTCGCGGGTTGGAGATGGGATTTTACCGCAGTCCTCAAAAAAATTTACGGGTCTGACGCGTTTGCGCGGTCTGGTCGGGCAGCATTTTCCGCGCTGACCCGTATTTTAACGGTTATTTTGCGGTTCGCAGTATTATACGGGGTCTGCTAGAGATGCTCTTAGAGACATAATGCACAAGTGTGTAAATTTTCAAGACAAAATACGTTAAAATGAGTGCTACAGAAAAACAAATATGAGGCTTTTTAGTAGATGCACTATTCGTAATCAAAGTCCATGAATTTTTTATTTTTTTTGCACAGATCGCATTTCAAGGAATTTCATCATAAAATTTTACATATACACATGACATTCTTGTTTACTTGTACAATTTTATTTTCAGATTTTTCTGAAATGAAAAGTTTGAATTTGGATTTTTTTTTCAAAAAAAGTCGGCCAAGCTTCAAACGCCCCACTCCGGCTCCTGGCTCTATGTTGTCTTGTTCTACTTAAGTAAGAGTAGAATATAGAGGGAAGTCTTAGACCTTACGCGCGGTGGTCCGTCGGCCAGAAATCGATTGTTGTAATAACTTTGACAAGTAAATTTTTTACAAATGCTCGCTCAGATCAACAACAAAAGAATAAATGAAAACTAAAAATCTATTGTGTGCTCGCACATGATGCGTCATAAGAAATAATATTTTTTGTGAATCAGAAATTCCATTTTATATAGAATTTGGAACCAAAAGTATCTTCATTTTACGTGCTATAAAAACCATTATTTTATTCCTACTAGCTAGTGCAGTCTTAATGTTTTTTTAATAACAATCCGAGTTAGTGTTGAGTAATTCCTTTACTGGACTTAAAGACTACTAGCAAGCTGCGGATATCTTATGCCGGCGTACATGTGCTCAACAAGCAAAACTGTTGTTGATTTGTCTGAAACATTAAGCACATTCATTCTGAACTATATTTTCTTTTATCCAGAATTTTAAATTTAAAAATATTTGAATTTAGACAAATTTTTTGTTGATTTGTCTGAAAGAATTTACATACATTCATTCTGAACTCTATTTTCTTTTACTGATATTTTTAATTTAAAATTATTTGTATTCAGAAAAAAAATTGTTGATTTGTCTGAAATAAGTTACATACTCCCTCCGGTCCTTTTTACTCTGTATATAAGTTTTCTTCAAAGTCAAATTTCTACTTTGAAGAAATTTATAGAAAAAGGTATCAACATTCACAATCTCAAATCAATATTGTTATATTCATTATGAAATGTAGTTATATATATTAGAGATTGTAGAAGTTGATATTTTAATTATAAATTTGTTCAAACTTTGTAAAGTTTGACTTGACACAAATCTAATACGCGGAGTAAAAAGGACCTGAGGGAGTACATTCTTTCTGAACTATATATTCTTTTATCTAATTTGTAAACTTAAAATTCTTGGAATTCAAACAAAATTTCATTGACTTATCCAAAAAAATATGTTCACTCATTATGAACTATATTTCTTTTATCTATATTTTCAAATTTAAAATTATTCAAATTCAAAATAATATTTTGTTGATTTGCCCAAAAGAATTTACATGCATCCATTCTGAAATCTATTTTCTTTTATCAAGATTCGTAAATTTAAAATTATTTGAATTCAAACAAATATTCTGCTGAATTTTTGAAACATTTATGTATTTATTCTGAACTTTATTTTCTTATCTAGATTTTTAAATTTACTAATATTCGAATTCAAACAAATATGTTTTTGATTTGTCCAAAAAAAATTCATTCTGGACTGGAATATATTTTATTTTATCGATATTTTTAAATGTTTGAATTCAAACAAAGGTGATTTGTACACAAACAGACGTCTAGCTGGGTGGTTTGCACACATCAAAGATATCACAAAGGTTGCCGGTTTGAATCACCACAGTGCGCATTATTTTAATTCTCACAATCTTTCTCACGCTGACAGCGGGCCCAGGCCACGCTGGCATGCCATGTAGGCAGCCTGATACGTGAATTGCGACCGTATTTGCACGTCCGCGCAAGTTTGAGAACTGAAATCACATATTTTACAAGTTTATGCTGTAAATTGACCATCGTGCGTGCGCAAGTTGTAAGGTAAACGATTGTAGTCGGTCGACCGGCTGGCGTTTCAGCCGGTCGTTGGCTGCTCGTTAGATCCAGGTGCGTCGTATGTTCGGCAATAGGCTAGCCTGGACGCATTTTTATTTCTGCCCATGTATAAGCCCACGTGTTCTTTCTTTGACCACACACGTCCTTATCCTTTTCTTTTTATTCCACTCAACAAAATCACCATCCCTCGTCTTCCACTCCACACGGGTGGAGTGCTCCTCCCGTTGAAACTCCATGAATCCACCTCGCATCCTCTCCCTCCTACCGATTCATTGATGTGATGATTTCCTTCTTTAATCTCTAAAAACGCGGTCGTGGCCAGCAAAGCTACGTCATTGGTCGGAGATGCATCTTGAAGGAAATATGTCCTAGAGGTAATAATAAAATTGTTATTTTATATTTCCTTATTCGTGATAAATATTTATTATTCATGCTAGAGTTTTATTGATTGAAAACCTAAATACATGTGTGAATACATAGGCAAACACTGTGTCCCTAGTGAGCCTCTACTTGACTAGCTCGTTGATCAAAGATGGTTAAGGTTTCCTAACCATGGACATGAGTTGTCATTTGATAACGGGATCACATCATTAGGAGAATGATGTGATGGACAAGACCCATCTGTTAGCTTAGCATAATGATCGTTCATTTTTATTGCTATTGCTTTCTTCATGTCAAATACATATTCCTTCGACTATGAGATTATGCAACTCCCGGATATTGGAGGAATGGCTTGTGTGCTATCAAACGTCACAACGTAACTGGGTGATTATAAAGATGCTCTACAGGTATCTCCGAACGTCTTTGTTGAGTTGGCATATATCGAGATTAGGATTTGTCACTCCGAGTATCGGAGAGGTATCTCTGGGCCCTCTCGGGAATACACATCATAAGCTTGCAAGCAAACGACTAAGGAGTTGTTCACGAGGTGATGTATTACAGAACGAGTAAAGAGACTTGCCGGTAACGAGATTGAACTAGGTATCCAGATACCGACGATCGAATCTCGGGCAAGTAACATACCGATAGACAAAGGGAATAACGTATGTTGTCATAACGGTTCGACCTATAAAGATCTTCGTAGAATATGTAGGAGCCAATATGAGCATCCAGGTTCCGCTGTTGGTTATTGACCGGAGAGGTGTCTCGGTCATGACTACATAATTCCCGAACCCGCAGGGTCGCACGCTTAACGTTCGTTGACGCTAGAGTAGTATTGGGATATTTGATGAGTGGTAACCAAATGTTGTTCGGAGTCCCGGATGTCGCGAGGAGTCTTGGAATGGTCGAGAGGTAAAGATTTATATATGGGAAGTCATATTTTGGGTTCCGGAAAAAGATGTAGTTTTTTCGGTATTGTACCGGGAAGCTTCTGAAGGATTCCGGAGGGGTTCGGAATTCCACAAGTGGTTCCACCATGACCCAAGGGCTAGTATAGGCTGCGGGGAGGCGCCCTGGCCTTATTGGGCTAGGCGCACCAAGTCCTCAAAAGCCCATGTGTCTAGGGAAGGCAAAAAAAGGAAGGAGTCCTAGTAGGAAAAGGATTGGACTTGGAGTCCAAGTCCTCTCCCCCTTAACTGCGCCCTAGGGCTTGGAGGGGCTATTTACCACACCCCTCCAACTATATATAGAGGGGAGGGGGTGTCCCAAGACGACACACCAAGCCCTTGGCGCCCCTCTCTCGCTCCCGTTACTCCGTAGTTCCACCGCCTCGTCCCGGCGATGCTTAGCGAAGCGCTGTCGGTGTTCCACCACCACCATCACCACCATGTCGTCGTATTGGTTGTGATCCCAGATACTTCTCCTCTCCCACTTGCTGGATCAAGAAGAGGAGACGTCATCGAGCCGCACGTGCTAAACTCGGAGGTGTCGTCCGGTCGGCACAAGACCGGTTGGATCATGATCGGATCGCGAAGAGTATGACTACATCAACCGCGTGATAAACGCTTCCACTTAACGGTCTATCAGGGTACGTAGACACACTCTCCCCTCTCGTTGCTATGCATCTCCTAGATAGATCTTGCGTGAGCGTAGGAATTTTTTTGAAATTGCATGCTATGTTTCCCAACAGTGGTATCCGAGCCAGGTCTATGCGTAGATGATATGCACGAGTAGAACACAAAGAGTTGTGGGTGGTGATTGACATACTACTTACCACCAATGTCTTATTTCTTTTCGGCGGTATTGTTGGATGAAGCGGCCCGGACGAACCTTACATGACCACGTTCATGAGACCGGTTCCACCGACAGACATGCAACTAGTTTTGCATAAAGGTGGCTGGCGGGTGTCTGTTTCTCCTACTTTAGTTGAATCGAATTTGACTGCGGCCGGTCCTTGTTGATGGTTAAAATAGCAAACTTGATAAATCACCGTTGTGGTTTTGATGCATAGGTAAGAACGATTCTTGCTAGAAGCGCGTAGCAGCCACGTAAAACTTGCAACAACAAAGTAGAGGATGTCTAACTTGTTTTTGCAGGGCATGTTGTGATGTGATATGGTCAAGACATGATGTGATATACATTGTTGTATGAGATGATCATGTTTTGTAAAGTTATCGGCAACTGGCAGGAGCCTTATGGTTGTCGCTTTATTGTATGAAATGCAAACGCCATGTAATTGCTTTACTTTATCTCTATGCATCAGCGATAGTTGTAGAAGCAATACTTGGCGAGACGACCACGACGCAACGATGGAGATCAAGGTGTCAAGCCGGTGACTATGGAGATCATGACGGTGCTTTGGAGACGGAGATCAAAGGCACAAGATGATGATGGCCATATCATATCACTTATATTGATTGCATGTGATGTTTATCCTTTATGCATCTTATTTTGCTTAGTTCGAAGGTAGCGAAAGATGATCTCTCACTAAATTTCAAGGTATAAGTGTTCTCCCTGAGTATGCACCTTTGCGATAGTTCGTCGTGCCGAGACACCACGTGATGATCGGGTGTGATAAGCTCTACGTTCAAATACAAAGGGTGCAAGCCAGTTTTGCACACGCAGAATACTCGGGTTAAACTTGACGAGCCTAGCATATGCAGATATGGCCTCGGAACACTGGAGACCGAAAGGTCGAGCGTGAATCATATAGTAGATATGATCAACATAGTGATGTTCACCATTGAAAACTACTCCATCTCACGTGATGATCGGACATGGTTTAGTTGATTTGGATCACGTGATCATTTAGATGACAAGAGGGATGTCTATCTAAGTGGGAGTTCTTAAGTAATATGATTAATCGAACTTTAATTTATCATGAACTTAGTCCTGATAGTATTTGCATATCTATGTTGTAGATCAATAGCTCGCGTTTAGCTCCCCTGTTTTATTTTTGGTATGTTCCTAGAGAAAACTAAGTTGAAAGATGTTAGTAGCAATGATGCGGATTGGATCCGTGATATGAGGATTATCCTCATTGTTGCACAGAAGAATTATGTCCTTGATGCACTGCTAGGTGACAGACTGATTGCAGGAGCGGATACAGACGTTATGAACGTTTGGCGAGCTCGATATGATGACTACTTGATAGTTTAGTGCACCATGCTTTACGGCTTAGAATCGGGGCTTCAAAGACATTTTGAACTCCACGGAGCATATGAGATGTTCCAAGAGTTGAAATTAGTATTTCAGACTCATGCCCATGTCGAAAGGTATGAGACCTTTGACAAGTACTTTGCCTATAAGATGGAGGATAATAGCTCAGCTAGTGAGCATGTGCTCAGAATGTCTGAGTACTACAATTACTTGAATCAAGTGGGAGTTAATCTTCCAGATAAGATAGTGATTGACAGAGTTCTCTAGTCACTATCACCAAGTTACTAGAACTTTGTGATGAACTATAATATGCAAGGGATAATAGAAACAATTCCCAAGCTCTTCGTGATGCTGAAATCGACGAAGGTAGAAATCAAGAAAAGCATCCAGTGTTGATGGTTGACAAGACCACTAGTTTTAAGAAAAGGGCAAAGGGAAGAAGGGGAACTTCAAGAAGAATGGTAAGCAAGTTGCTGCTCAAGTGAAGAAGCCCAAGTCTAGACCTAAGCCTGAGACTAAGTGCTTCTACTGCAAAGGGACTGGTCACTAGAAGCAAAACTGCCCCAAGTATTTCACGGATAAGAAGGATGGCAAAGTGAACAAAGGTAAATTTGAGATACCTGATATTGATGTGTACTTTACTAGTGTTTATAGCAACCCCTCATTATTTGATACTAGTTCAGTTGCTAAGATTAGTAACTCGAAACAGGAATTGCAGAATGAACAGAGACTAGTTAAGGGTGAAGTGACGATGTGTGTTGGAAGTAGTTCCAAGATTGATATGATCATCATTGCACACTCCCTATACTTTTAGGATTAGTGCTGAACCTAAATAAATGTTATTTGGTGTTTGCGTTGAGCATGAATATGATTTGATTATGTTTATTGCACTACGGTTATTCATTTAAAGTCATAGAATTGTTCTTCTGTTTACATGAATAAAACCTTCGATGGTCATACACCCAATGAAAATAGTTTGTTGGATCTCGATCGTAGTGATACACATATTCATAATATTGAACCAAAAGATACAAAGTTAATAATGATAGTGCAACTTATTTGTGGCACTGCCGTTTTGGTCATATTGGTGTAAAGCGCATGAAGAAACTCCATGCTGATGGGCTTTTGGAATCACTTGATTATGAATCATTTGATGCTTGCGAACCATGCCTCGCGGCGGGTATCATTATTTTCTAAACTTCACAGATGATTTGAGCAGATATGGGTATATCTACTTGATGAAACACAAGTCTGAAACATTTGAAAAGTTCAAAGAATTTCATAGTGAAGTGGAGAATCATCGTAACAAGAAAATAAAGTTTTCTGCGATTTGATCGTAGAGACGAATATTTGAGTTATGAGTTTGGCCTTCAATTAAAACAATGTGGAATAGTTTCACAAAATCATGCCACCCAGAACACCACAGTGTAATGGTGTGTCTGAACGTCATAACCGTACTTTATTGGATATAGTGCAATCTATGATGTCTCTTACCGATTTACCACTATCGTTTTTGGGGTTATGCATTAGAGACAGCTACATTCACGTTAAATAGGGCACCATCTAAATCCGTTGAGATGACACCGTATGAACTATGGTTTGGCAAGAAACCTAAGCTGTCGTTTCTTAAAGTTTGAGGTTGCAATGCTTATGTGAAAAAGTTTCAATCTGATAAGCTCAAACCCAAATCGGAGAAGTACGTCTTCATAGGATACCCAAAAAGAAATTTTGGGTACACCTTCTACCACAGATCCGAAGGCAAGATCTTTGTTGCTAAGAATGGATCCTTTCTAGAGAAGGAGTTTCTCTCGAAAGAAGTGAGTGGGAGGAAAGTAGAACTTGATAAGGTAATAGTACCTTCTCCCGAATTGGAAAATAGTTCATCACAAAAATCAGTTCCAGTGATGCCTACACCAATTAGTGAGGAAGATTATGATGATGATCATGAAACTTCAGATCAAGTTACTACCGAACCTCGTAGGTCAACCAAAGTACGGTCTGCACCAGAGTGGTACGGTAATCCTGTTCTGGAGGTCATGTTACTTGACCATGACGAACCTATGAACTATGAAGAAGCAATGATGAAGCCAGATTCCGCGAAATGGCTTGAGGCCATGAGATCTGAGATGGGATCCATGTATGAGAACAAAGTGTGGACTTTGGTTGACTTGCTCGATGATCGGCAAGCCATAGAAAATAAATGGATCTTCAAGAGGAAGACGGATGCTGATAGTAGTGTTACTATCTACAAAGCTAGACTTGTCAAAAAAGGTTTTTGACAAAGTTCAAGGTGTTGACTACGATGAGATTTTCTCACTCGTAGCAATGCTTAAGTCTGTCCGAATCATGTTAGCAATTGCCACATTTTATGAAATCTGGCAAATGGATGTCAAAACTACATTCCTTAATGGATTTCTTAAAGAATAGTTGTATATGATGCAACCAAAAGGTTTTGTTGATCCTAAAAGTGCTAACAAAATGTGCAAGCTCCAGCGATCCATCTATGGACTGGTGCAAGCATCTTGGAGTTGGAATATACGCTTTGATGAGTTGATCAAAGCATATAGTTTTATACAGACTTGTGATAAAGCCTGTATTTACAAGAAAGTGAGTGGGAGCACTATAGCCTTTTTGATAAGTATATGTGAATGACATATTGTTGATCGGAAATGATGTAGAATTTTCTTGAAAGCATAAAGGAGTGTTTGAAAGGATTTTTTCAATGAAAGACCTCGATGAAGCTGCTTACATATTGAGCATCAAGATCTATAGATATAGGTCAAGATGCTTGGTAAGTTTTTTCAATGAGTACATACCTTAACAAATTGTTGAAGTAGTTCAAAATGGAACAGTCAAAGAAGGAGTTCTTGCTTGTGTTGTAAGGTGTGAAGTTGAGTAAGACTCAAAGCCCGACCACGGCAGAAGATAGGAAGAGAATGAAAGTCATTCCCTATGCCTCAGCCATAGGTTCTATAAAAGTATGCCATGCTGTGTACCAGACCTATTGTATACCCTGCACTGTGTTTGGCAAGGGAGTACAATAGTGATCTAGGAGTAGATCACTGGATAGCGGTCAAAATTATCCTTAGTGGAATAAGGATATGTTTCTCGATTATGGAGGTGACAAAAGGTTCGTCGTAAAGGGTTACGTCGGCGCAAGTTTTGACACTGATCCAGATGACTCTAAGTCTCAATCTGGATACATATTGAAAATGGGAGCAATTAGCTAGAGTAGCTCTGTGTAGAGCATTGTTGACATAGAAATTTGCAAAATGCATACGGATCTGAATATGGCAGACCCGTTAACTAAACTTCTCTCACAAGCAAAACATGATCACACCTTAGTACTCTTTGGGTGTTAATCACATGGCAATGTGAACTAAGATTACTGGTTCTAGTAAACCCTTTGAGTGTTGGTCACATGGCGATGTGAACTATGGGTGTTAATCACATGGTGATGTGAACTATTGGTGTTAAATCACATGGCGATGTGAACTAGATTATTGACTCTAGTGAAAGTGGGAGACTGAAGGAAATATGCCCTAGAGGCAATAATAAAGTTATTATTTATTTCCTTATTTCATGATAAATGTTTATTATTCATGCTAGAATTGTATTAACCGGAAACTTAGTACATGTGTGAATACATAGACAAAACAAAGTGTCCCTAGTAGGCCTCAACTTGACTAGCTCGTTTATCAAAGATAGTTATGTTTCCTAACCATAGACATGTGTTGTCATTTGCTGAACGGGGTCACATCATTAGGAGAATGATGTGATGGACAAGAACCATTCGTTAGCTTAGCATTATGATCGTTGCAGTTTCATTGCTACTGCTTTCTTCATGACTTATACATGTTCCTCATTCTATGAGATTATGCAACTTCTGAATACCAGAGGAACACCTTGTGTGCTATCAAACATCACAATGTAATTGGGTGATTATAAAGATGCTCTACAGGTGTCTCCGATGGTGTTTGTTGAGTTGGCATAGATCGAGATTAGGATTTTTCACTCCATGTATCGGAGAGGTATCTCTGGGCCCTCTCGGTAATGCACATCACTATAAGCCTTGCAAGCATTGTGACTAATGAGTTAGTTGCGGGATGATGCATTACGGAACGAGTAAAGAGACTTGCCGGTAATGAGATTGAACTAGGTATTGAGATACCGACGATCGAATCTCGGGCAAGTAACATACCGATGACAAAGGGAACAACGTATGTTGTTTTGCGGTTTGACCGATAAAGATCTTCGTAGAATATGTAGGAACCAATATGAGCATCCAGGTTTCGCTATTGGTTATTGACCGGAGATGAGTCTCGGTCATGTCTACATAGTTCTCAAACCCATAGGGTCCGCACGCTTCACGTTCTGTGACGATTTGTATTATGAGTTATGTGATTTGGTGATCGAAGTTTGTTCGGAGTCCCGGATGAGATCGGGGACATGACGAGGAGTCTCGAAATGGTCGAGACGTAAATATCGATATATTGGAAGGCCATATTCGGACATCGGAAAGGTTCCGAGTGATTCGGGTATTTTTCGTACCGGAGAGTCACGGGAATTCGTATTGGGCCATAATGGGCCATATGGGAAAGGAGAGAAAGGCCTCAAGGGTGGCCGCTCCCCTTCCCCATGGACTGGTCCGAATTGGACTAGGGAAAGGGGGCGCCCCCTTCCTTCCTACTCCTTCTCCCTTCCCTTTTTCGTATTCCATGTGGGAGGTGGAATCCTACTAGGACTAGGGAGTCCTAGTAGGACTCCACACTTTGGGCACGTGATGTCTACTATGCAACCTTCTTCTTTTGACGTTGTTGGGCCTTCAAGTGCAGAGGTTTGAAGGACAGTAGCAAATTTCCCTCAAGTGGATGACCTAAGGTTTATCAATCCGGGGGAGGCGTAGGTTGAAGATGGTCTCTCTCAAGCAACCCTGCAACCAAATAACAAAGAGTCTCTTGTGTCCCCAACACATCCAATACAATGGTAAATTGTATAGGTGCACTAGTTCGGCGAAGAGATGGTGATACAAGTGCAATATGGATGGTAGATATAGGTTTTTGTAATCTAAAAATATAAAAATAGCAAGGTAACTAATGATAAAAGTGAGCACAAACGGTATTGCAATGCGTTGAAACAGGGCCTAAGGTTCATACTTTCACTAGTGCAAGTTCTCTCAACAATAATAACATAATTGGATAATATAACTATCCCTCAACATGCAACAAAGAGTCACTCCAAAGTCAAAAATAGCGGAGAACAAACGATTGTGGGGTACGAAACCACCTCAAGTTATCCTTTCTGATCGATCTATTCAAGAGTCCGTAGTAAAATAACACGAAGCTATTCTTTCCGTTCGATCTATCATGGAGTTCGTACTAGAATAACACCTTAAGACACAAATCAACCAAAACTATAATGTCACCTAGATACTCCAATGTCACCTCAAGTATCCGTGGGTATGATTATACGATATGCATCACACAATCTCAGAATCATCTATTCAACCAACACAAAGAACTTCAAAGAGTGCCCCAAAGTTTCTACCGGAGAGTCAAGACGAAAACGTGTGCCAACCCCTATGCATAAGTTCACAATGTTACGGAACCCGCAAGTTGATCACCAAAACATACATCAAGTAGATCACGTGAATATCCCATTGTCACCACAGATAAGCACATGCAAGACATACATCAAGTGTTCTCAACTCCTTAAAGACTCAATCCGATAAGATAACTTCAAAGGGAAAACTCAATCCATTACAAGAGAGTAGAGGGGGAGAAACATCATAAGATCCAACTATAATAGCAAAGCTCGCGATACATCAAGATCGTACCACCTCAAGAACACGAGAGAGAGAGAGAGAGAGAGAGATCAAACACATAGTTACTGGTACATACCCTCAGCCCCGAGGGTGAACTACTCCCTCCTCGTCATGGAGAGCACCGGGATGATGAAGATGGCCACCGGTGAGGGATCCCCCCTCCGGCAGGGTGCCGGAACAGGGTCCCGATTGGATTTTGGTGGCTACAGAGGCTTGCGGCGGCGGAACTCCCCATCTATTGTGCTCTCGGATGTTTTTAGGGTATATGGATATATATAGGCGAAAGAAGTCGGTCAGGGGAGCCACGAGGGGCCCACGAGGGTGGGGGCGCGCCCAGGGGGGTAGGGTGCGCCTCCCTGCCTCGTGGCTTCCTTGAAGCTTCCCTGGCGTCTACTCCAAGTCTCCTGGATTCCTTCCGTTCCAAAAATTACTCTCCCGAAGGTTTCATTCCGTTTGGACTCCATTTGATATTCCTTTTCTTCGAAACACTTAAATAGGCAAGAAAACAGCATTTCGGGCTGGGCCTCTGGTTAATAGGTTAGTCCCAAAAATAATATAAAAGTGTATAATAAAGCCCATAAACATCCAAAACTGATAATATAATAGCATGAATACTTCAGAAATTATAGATACGTTGGAGACGTATCAGCATACCCAAGCTTAATTCCTGCTCGTCCTCGAGTAGGTAAATGATAAAAGAAATAATTTATGAAGTGTGAATGCTAGCAAGTGCATACGTTTGATCAATGATAATTTCAATCACCTTTTCTAGCATCATTATATGTCATAACAGTAGCTCAACTCATAAAACTTTTCATGATCAAGTAAAAAGATATTCACATGTTAAAGCATAGACCATAAACTTTTCTTGAAAACTAACAAACTATGTTCTCAGTCATCAAACAATTGCAATTCATCTTATTTTCAGGAAGGGTCTATGTGAGAACTTTGATTTAGCAAATCCCACATACTCAACTATCATATAGTCTTCCATGATTGCTACCACTCAAAGCATTAGAACAAATAGTATTCATCAAACACAGAGAAAGATAGGGGCTTAATGTTTCACCTCCCAACCTTTTACCTCAAGGGTAATGTCAACAATAATAATTCATGCTCAAATATATTTGAATGGCCATATATGCTTAGATCTTTCTCCACCACATGATGCTTGCCAACTAAAAAGTAGGTTGGAATGAGAAGGAATACTACTGACTCTTGCATAAAAGTAAAAGATAGACCCTTCGCAGAGGGAAGCAGGGATTTGCAGAGGTGCCAGAGCTCGAAGCTTAAACAGAGATGAAAATAATTTTGAGAGGTATGCTTTCATTGTCACATAACGACCAAGAGTTCCCAATATCTTCCATACTAGATAAATTATAGGCGGTTCCCAAACAGAAAGGTAAAGATTTTACTCCCCCTCCACCAACAATCACACTCCATGGCTTGTCCGAAACAACGGGTGCTGTCCAACTATCAACAATCCTGGGGGAGTTTGTTTAAATTATTTGCGAATTTGTTTTTGATCTTTTGATCATAGGACTGGGCACCCCAGTTACCAGCCATTTTCTCGTGAATGATGAGCGGAGTCCACTCATCGTGAGAATAACCCACCTAGCATGGAAGATACTGACAGCCCCTAGTCGCTACATGAGCGATTCAGGCATACAAAACAAATTATTATTTGAAGGTTTAGAGTCTGGCACATGCAAATTTACTTGGAACGGCAAGTAAATACCGCATATAGGTAGATATGGTGGACACTCATGGAAGAAAGTTGGTTCAAGGAATTTGGATGCACAAGCAGTATTCCCGCTTAGTACAGATATTTTGTCTAGCAAAGGATTCTAAATAGCAAGCACCACATGTTAGAGGATCCATAACAATATAACTTCTATACAAATATACCCAAGCATAACTCATTATGTTGTCTTCCTTGTCCAACTTCAACTAATTTGCTCAGGTTTGAAAATAATTAATGGGGCTCACAATCATAGAAGATGTCCAAGATAGTATATTTATATGTGAAATCTCTCTTCCTTCAATATTCTTTCATGAATTGTTCAAGTGACCAATACAATGTTTGCTAACCTTCAAAAAAAATATTACCACCTCTATTTCTCATATGTGAAGGCATTACTCCCCATGGGAATGGCATATGAAACATATATAATTTCAGATTTATGATATTCAAATCATTCAACCATTTACGCATAGGATATAAGTGAAGGACACGAGTAAATGACAAACTACTCCAAAAAGATATAAGTGAAGATCAATGAGTAGTTAAATAATCATATAGCTATGTGAAGACTCTCTCTCTCATTTAAGAATTTCAGATCTTGGTATTTTATTTATACAGCAAGCAAAACAAAAGAAAATAAAATGACGCTCCAAGCAAAACACATATCATGTGGTGAATAAAAATATAGTTCCAAGTAAAGTTACCGATGAACGAAGACGAAAGAGGAGATGCTATCCGGGGCATCCCCAAGCTTAGGCTCTTGGTTTTCCTTGAATATTGCCTTGGGGTGACTTGGGCATCCCCAAGCTTAGGCTCTTGCCACTCCTTATTCCATAGTCCATCAAATCTTTACCCAAAACTTGAAAACTTCACAACACAAAACTTAACAGAAAACTCGTAAGCTCCGTTAGTATAAGAAAATAAATCACCACTTAGGTACTGTTGTGAACTCATTATAAATTCATATTGGTGTAATATCGAATGTATTCCAACTTCTCTATGGTTCATACCGTCCGATACTGCTCATAGATTCATCAAAATAAGCAAACAACACATAGAAAACAGAATCTGTCAAAAACAGAACAGTCTGTAGTAATCTATATCAAACGTAAACTTCTGGAACTCAGAAAAATCTGCCAAAATAGGACGACCTAGATAATTTGATTATTGATCTACTTCAATTGGAATCAGTATTTGATCACTTTCTGGTGATTTTTAACAATTGTTTTCGTGAGCAGAAAGTTTCTGTCTTTTTCAGCAAATCAAATAATTATCGTCCAAGAAGATCCTATAGGTCTTACTTGGCACAAACACTAATTAAAACATAAAACCACATCTAACCAGAGGCTAGATGATTTTATTTATTACTAAACAGGAACAAAAAGCAAGGAACAAAAATAAAATTGGGTTGCCTCCCAACAAGCGCTAACGTTTAACGCCCCCAGCTAGGCATGATGATTTCAATGATGCTCACCTAAAAGATAAGAATTGAAACATAAAGAGAGCATCATGAAGAATATGACTAGCACATTTAGGTCTAACTCACTTCCTATGCATAGGGATTTTGTGAGCAAACAACTTATGGGAACAATAATCAACTAGCATAGGAAGGCAAAACAAGCATAACTTTAAAACTTTAAGCACATAGAGAGGAAACTTGATATTATTGCAACTCCTACAAGCATATATTCTTCCCACATAATAATTTTCAGTAGCATCATGAATGAATTCAACAATATAACCAGCACCTAAAGCATTCTTTTCATGATCTACAAGCATAGAAAATTTACTACTCTCTACATAAGCAAAATTCTTCTCAATCGGAATAGTGGGAGTATCATAAGAAACTGGAATACTATAAATTGTTTCCACATTAAAAGAGTAATGTTCAGAAAAAGGGTAATCATAATCATGACAAGTTTTATAACTATAATCATCACTACTTTTTATAGCATAAGTGTCACCACAATAATCATCATAAATAGGAGGCATGCTATCATCATAATAAATTTGCTCATCAAAACTTGGGAGGCTAAAAATATCATCTTCATTAAACATAGCATCCCCAAGCTTGGGACAAACATTAATTGCAGCAAATATATTCTCAAACATGTCATTCTCATCAAACATAGCATCCCCAAGGTTGGGCCTTTTCATATCATAAGCATAATCACTCTCATCATTAATAGTATAGATAGCACCAAGCAATTATCATCATCACAATGAGTAATAGGAGCAACATCATTTGGGAGGGATACCTTTCTACCTTTGCTTCTTCGTCTTTTCTTTTTCTTCTTCACATCATGTGTGGGTTTAACCCTCTTCTTTGAGATCCTTATTAATGAGATTGGTTGAATAGAAAGCTCCTCCTCGTCACCTGATTCATCATAAGAAATAATAGGAGGATATTGGGAAGTCTCTTCCCTTTCATTAGTATTCTCTTCATCTTCTATTTGTTTTCTTTTCTTTATGTAATTGGCAATATAAGGATTTTCAATGCAATTCACCGCACAATACATATAAATTTCCTCTAGATCAAAATCCAGAACTTTATCAAGGATATATTCTGGAAGATCTTTAGTTATACATTTCATTTCTTCATAACCCACAAGCAAACTAAGTTCATTATGATGCGCAAGGGAAATCAAGTCATCACAATTTTTGGACACGATACGATCATGAAGCAATTTGCATTGGAGATTTAAATGATCACGTTCATTGCAAAGTTCACACGGATGGAAAAGAAATTTTAAATTTTCAGCACAATCATCTAGCCTTTCTTGCAACCATTTAGTTTCCAAATACTTATGCCTCTTGCAAAATCTATTTTCCATATTTGGTGTGTACTTGGAAACTCTATGTACTCCACAAAAGTTGACATGCTTATAAGAGACATTTTCATCATGACTAGTGCAATCATCATTAGTACTATGGATATTCAAAGAGTTCATACTAACAACATTGCAGTCATGTTCATCATTCAAAGATTTAGTGCCAAACATTCTAATGCATTCGTCCTCTAGCAATTGAGCACAATTATCAAATCCTTATTCTCATGAAAGATATTAAAAAGATGAAGCATATGAGGCACCCTTAATTCCATTTTTTGTAGTTTTCTTTTATAGACTAAACTAGTGATAAAACAAGAAACTAAAAGATTCGATTGCAAGATCTAAAGATATACCTTCAAGAACTCACCTCCCCAGCAACGGCGCTAGAAAAGAGCTTGATGTCTACTACGCAACCTTCTTCTTGTAGACGTTGTTGGGCCTCCAAGTGCAGAGGTTTGTAGGACAGTAGCAAATTTCCCTCAAGTGGATGACCTAAGGTTTATCAATCCGTGGGAGGCGTAGGTTGAAGATGGTCTCTCTCAAGCAACCCTGCAACCAAATAACAAAGAGTCTCTTATGTCCCCAACACACCCAATACAATGATAAATTGTATAGGTGCACTAGTTCGGCGAAGAGATGGTGATACAAGTGCAATATGGATGGTAGATATAGGTTTTTGTAATCTGAAAATATAAAAACAGCAAGGTAACTAATGATAAAAGTGAGCACAAACGGTATTGCTATGCGTTGAAACAAGGCCTAAGGTTCATACTTTCACTAGTGAAAGTTCTCTCAACAATAATAACATAATTGGATCATATGACTATCCCTCAACATGCAACAAAGAGTCACTCCAAAGTCACTAATAGCGGAGAACAAACAAAGAGATTATTGTAGGGTATGAAACCACCTCAAAGTTATCCTTTCTGATCGATCTATTCAAGAGTCCATAGTAAAATAACACGAAGCTATTCTTTCCGTTCGATCTATCATAGAGTTCGTACTAGAATAACACCTTAAGACACAAATCAACCAAAACCCTAATGTCACCTAGATACTCCAATGTCACCTCAAGTATCCGTGGGTATGATTATACGATATGCATCACACAATCTCAGAATCATCTATTCAACCAACACAAAGAACTTCAAAGAGTGCCCCAAAGTTTCTACCGGAGAGTCAAGACAAAAATGTGTGCCAACCCCTATGCATGAGTTCACAATGTTATGGAACCCGCAAGTTGATCACCGAAAAATACATCAAGTAGATCACGTGAATATCCCATTGTCACCACAGATAAGCACATGCAAGACAAACATCAAGTATTCTCAAATCCTTAAAGACTCAATCCGATAAGATAACTTCAAAGGGAAAACTCAATCCATTACAAGAGAGTAGAGGGGGAGAAACATCATAAGATCCAACTATAATAGCAAAGCTCGCGATACATCAAGATCGTACCACCTCAAGAACACGAGAGAGAGAGAGAGAGAGATCAAACACATAGTTACTGGTACATACCCTCAGCCCCGAGGGTGAACTACTCCCTCCTCGTCATGGAGAGCGCCGGGATGATGAAGATGGCCACCGGTGAGGGATCCCCCCTCCGGCAGGGTGCCGGAACAGGGCCCTGATTGGTTTTTGGTGGCTACAGAGGCTTGCGACGGTGGAACTCCCCATCTATTGTGCTCTCGGATGTTTTTAGGGTATATGGATATATATAGGCGAAAGAAGTCAGTCAGGGGAGCCACGAGGGGCCCATGAGGGTGGGGGGGCGCGCCCAGGGGGGTAGGGAGCGCCTCCCTGCCTCGTGGCTTCCTCGAAGCTTCCCTGACGTCTACTCCAAGTCTCCTGGATTGCTTCCGTTCCAAAAATAACTCTCCCGAAGGTTTCATTCCGTTTGGATTCCATTTGATATTCCTTTTCTTCGAAACACTGAAATAGGCAAGAAAACAACATTTTGGGCTGGGCCTCCGGTTAATATGTTAGTCCCAAAAATAATATAAAAGTGTATAATAAAGCCCATAAACATCCAAAACTGATAATATAATAGCATGAATACCTCATAATTATAGATACCATGGAGACGTATCAGTGTGCCCTATGAGGGCCGGCCTCCTCCTCCCTCCATCCTTTATATACGTGGCCCGGGGGCACCCCATAGACACACAAGTTGATCACTGATCTCTTAGCCGTGTGCGGTGCCCCCCTCCACCATAAATCACCTCGGTCATATCGTTGCAGTGCTTAGGCGAAGCCCTGCGCCGGTAGCTTCATCATCACCGTCATCATGCCATCGTGCTGATAAAGCTCTTCCTCGACACTCTGCTGGATCGTGAGTTCGTGGGACGTCACCGAGCCGAACGTGTGCAGATCGCGGAGGTGCCATACTTTCGGTACTAGGATCGGTCGAACGTGAAGACGTACGACTACATCAACCGCGTTGTCATAACGCTTCCGCTTACGGTCTACGAGGGTACATGGACAACACTCTCCCCTCTCATTTCTATGCATCACCATGATCTTGCGTGTGCGTAGGAAATTTTTGAAATTACTACGTTCCCCAACAATGTTCACCATTGATGACTACCCCATCTCACGTGATGATCGGACATGGCTTAGTTGATTTGGATCACGTATCATTTAGATGACTTAAGGGATGTCTATCTGATACGTCTCTGTCGTATCTATAATTTTTTATTGTTCCATGCCAATATTCTACAACTTTCATATACCAGTGCCCAGTGTCAGTTCCTGTTTGTTGCATGTTTTTTTCCACAGAAAACCATTACCAAACAGAGTCCAAATGGAATAAAAACTAACGGAGATTTTTTTGGAATATTTATGAATTTTGGGAAGTGGAATCATCGCGAGAGGATGCCCGAGGGGGCGACGAGGCAGGGGGTGCGCCCCAGGGGGGCAGGCGCGCCCCTGACCCTCGTGGCCACCCCGTAAGGCGGTTGGAGCCCTTCTTTCGCTGCAAGAAAGCTAATATCCGGATAGAGATCGTGTCCAAAATTCAGCCCAATCGGAGTTACGGATCTCCGGGAATTTAAGAAACGGTGAAGGGCCAGAATCTAGAGCGCAGAAACAGAGAGAGACAGAGAGACATATCCAATCTCGGAGGGGGTCTCGCCCCTCCCATGCCATGGAGACCAAGGACTAGAGGGGAAACCCTCCTCCCAGGTAGGGAGAAGGTCAAGGAAGAAGAAGAAGAAGGAGGGGGCTCTCTCTCCCTCGCTTCCGGTGGCGCCGGAGTGCCACCGGGGGCCATCATCATCACCGCAATCTTCACCAACAACTTCGCCGCTATCATCACCAACTCTTCCCCCTCTATGCAGCGGTGTAACCTCTCTTTTACCCGCTGTAATCTCTACTTAAAGATGGTGCTCAACGCTATATATTATTTCCCAATGATGTATGGCTATCCTATGATGTTTGAGTAGATCCGTTTTGTCCTATGGGTTAATTGATGATCGTGATTGGTTTGAGTTGCATGTTTTATTATTGGTGCTGTCCTATGGTGCTCTCCATGTCGCGCAAGCGTGAGGGATCCCCACTGTAGGGTTTGCAATATGTTCATGATTTGCTTACGGTGGGTGGCATGAGTGACAGAAGCATATACCCGAGTAAGTAGGTTGTTTGCGTATGGGATAAAGAGGACTTGATGCTTTAATGCTCTGGTTGGGTTTTACCTTAATGATCTTTAGTAGTTGTGTATGCTTGCTAGAGTTCCAATCGTAAGTGCATATGATCCAAGTAGAGAAAGTATGTTAGCTTATGCCTCTCCCTCAAATAAAATTGCAATAATGATTACCGGTCTAGTTATCGATTGCCTAGGGACAAATAACTTTCTCGTAACAAAAAGCTCTCTACTAAAACTAATTTAGTTGTGTCTTTATCTAAACAGCCCCTACTTTTTATTTACGTGTTCTTTATTATCTTGCAAACCTATCCAAAAACACCTACAAAGTACTTCTAGTTTCATACTTGTTCTAGGTAAAGCGAACGTTAAGCGTGCGTAGAGTTGTATCGGTGGTCGATAGAACTTGAGGGAATATTTGTTCTACCTTTAGCTCCTCGTTGGGTTCGACACTCTTACTTATCGAAAGAGGCTACAATTGATCCCCTATACTTGTGGGTTATCAAGACCTTTTTCGGAGGCCGTTGACGGGGAGCAATAGCGTGGGGTGAATATTCTCGTGTGTGCTTGTTTGCTTTATCACTAAGTAATTTTAATTTGTTGTTCTTAGTTGTTCTGTATCTTTAGTTATGGATATGGAACACATAATACCAAAAAAATTAGGTGTACTTGCTGCTCATGGAGATGGGGAACCTCCTAAAACCCTCGATGCTCGTTATGTGACAGATATTATGTACTACTTTGATAATCCTGAGAAAACCCCATTCAATCTGGTAATGGGAGACACTTTGGATCAACGTGAATACTTTAGGGATTATCACTTGACTCAAAAAGGGAAACTATTATGGGATCAAATTTATATGTTGAAGTGGTATGCTCGGCAAGTATGCTTGAGTTATGATTATACTTGTTGCTCTAGGATGAAGGCTCCACACCTTCCCTTTTTATGCAAATTTAATGATAATAAAACCTTGGCTTCTTATGCTAATGGTATATATGATTACTATGATGTGGAACAAATAGAAGAATTTGTTGATTTTATGGGTGCTTATGAAATTGAATCTTTGTTCAAAAAGTGTGAAAATCTTTATGATGCTGTTTATAGACCTAAAAATTTAGCTATCCTTAAATATTGCTATGATAATTATGAATTCAATTATGATATTGATGAATTTATTGAGAAAGTCTCCGCTGTCCAAGAAGAGACTAATATTTTGCAGGAGCCTATGGAAGAAGAAATTAATGACATTGTGAGCTCATTGGATGAAAAAGATGAGGAGGAGAGCGAAGAAATAAAGGAGGAAGAGCGGATTGATCACCCGTGCCCACCTTCTAATGAGAGTAACTCTTCAACTCATACATTGTTTAATTTCCCTTCGTGCTTACCGAAGGATGATTGCTATGATCCCGTTGATTCTTTTAAAATATCCCTTTTTGATGATGCTTGCTATGCTTGTGGCCAAGATGCCAATATGAATTATGCTTCTGGAGATGAACTTGCTATAGTTCCTTATGTTAAACATGAAATTGTTGCTATTGCACCCACGCATGATAATCCTATTATCTTTTTGAATTCTCCCGACTAGACTATATCGGAGAAGTTTGCCCTTATTAAGGATTATATTGATGGGTTGCTTTTTACTACTACACATGATGATTTTGATAGATATAATATGCTTGTTCTTGCTGCTCCTACTTGCAATTATTATGAGAGAGGAACTACATCTCCACCTCTCTATGTTTCCAACACGATAAAATTGCAAGAAACTGTTTATGCTATGCATTGGCCTTTACCTTGTGTGCATGAATTGTTCTTTTATGACATGCCGATGCATAGGAAGAGAGTTAGACTTCGTTGTTGCATGATATATGTTACTTTGTGCTCACTACTAAATCACAAATCATTGCTAATTAAAATTGGCTTTGATATACCTTGGGATCCGGGTGGATCCATTACTTGAGCACTATATGCCCAGCTTAATGGCTTTAAAGAAAGCGCTGCCAGGGAGACAACCTGGATGTTTTAGAGAGTCATTTATTTCTGTGAGTGCTTTTATAAAGTTTAAAACAAAATAAAAATAAAGAGGGGAACCCAAAAACTTTTCAAAAAGGAAAGTGAAAGTGAGAGAGACAAGCATTGTTGAAGTGGGAGAGCTCCTTGAACTTTGTTGATGCTCACGGAAACTTTGTGAATCTTAATTACAGAAACTTTTCAATAAAAATAATTATCCCCTTGTACAATTCCATTGTATTATAAAAATAATGTGCCAAGGTTTGCCTTTAGGATGTTTACAATGCTTGTTGGTTTGTGCGGTGCAGGACAGAAACTTTGGCTGTAGTGCGCGATTTTTAGTTTTTTACTGGAACATTAAATGGTTCTGAAACTTTTTGCAATGTCTTTCTATACAAATTGTTTATTTTACCTAATTTTTGAAGAATTTTTCAAGTATCATAAGTATGATTAATGTTCATATTATTACAGACTGTTCTGTTTTAGACAGATTCTGTTTTTGATGCATAGTTTGCTTGTTTTGATGAAACTATCGATTTATATCAGTGGATTAAGCCATGAAAAAGTTATATTACAGTAGCTACAATGCAAAAACAAAATATGAATTGGTTTTCAACAGTACTTAGAGTAGTGATTTGCTTTATTATACTAACGGATCTTACCGAGTTTTCTGTTGAAGTTTTGTGTGGATGAAGTGTTCGATGATCGAGAAGGTCTCGATATGAGGAAAAGGAGGAGAGGCAAGAGCTCAAGCTTCGGGATGCCCAAGGCACCCCAAGTAAATATTCAAGGAGACTCAAGCGTCTAAGCTTGGGGATGCCCCGGAAGGCATCCCATCTTTCTTCAACAAGTATAGGTATGTTTTCGGATTCGTTTCGTTCATGCGATATGTGCAAATCTTGGAGCGTCTTTTGCATTTAGTTTTCTCTTTTCTTTTATGAACCATGCTAGTCTGAGATAGTCCTTGGTTGATTTATAGAATGCTCTTTGCACTTCACTTATATCTTTTGAGTATGGCTTTATAGAATGCTTCATGTGCTTCACTTATATCATTTGAAGTTTGGATTGCCTATTTCTCTTCACTTAGAAAACCGCCATTTGTAGAATGCTCTTTTGCTTCACTTATATTTGTTAGAGCGTGGGCATATCTTTTGTAGAAAGAATTAAACTCTCTTGCTTCACTTATATCTATTTAGAGAGATAACAGAATTGGTCATTCACATGGTTAGTCATAAAATCCTACATAAAACTTGTAGATCACTGAATGATGTGTTTGATTCCTTGCAATAGTTTTGCGATATAAAGGTGGTGATATTAGAGTCATGCTAGTGGGTAGTTGTGGATTGTAGAAATACTTGTGTTGAGGATTGTGATTCCCATAGCATGCACGTATGGTGAACCGTTATGTAACGAAGTTGGAGCATGAGGTATTTATTGATTGTCTTCCTTATGAGTGGCGGTCGGGGACGAGCGATGGTCTTTTCCTACCAATCTACCCCCCTAGGGGCATGCATAGTAGTACTTTGCTTCAAGGGCTAATAAACTTTTGCAATAAGTATATGAGTTCTTTATGACTAATGTGAGTCCATGGATTATACACACTCTCACCCTTCCATCATTGCTAGCCTCTTCGGTACCGTGCATTGCCCTTTCTCACCTTGAGAGTTGTGCAAACTTCGCCGGTGCATCCAAACCCCGTGATAAGATACGCTCTATCACACATAAGCCTCATTATATCTTCCTCAAAACCGCCACCATACCTACCTATCATGGCATTTCCATAGCCATTCCGAGATATATTGCCATGCAACTTCCATCATCATCATATACATGACTTGAGCATTTATTGTCATATTGCTTTGCATGATCGTAAGATAGCTAGCATGATGTTTTCATGGCTTGTCCCTTTTTTGATGTCATTGCTATGCTAGATCATTGCACATCCCGGTACACCGCCGGAGGCATTCATATAGAGTCATATCTTTGTTCTAGTATCGAGTTGTAATATTGAGTTGTAAGTAAATAAAAGTGTGATGATCATCATTATTAGAGCATTGCCCCAGTGAGGAAAGGATGATGGAGACTATGATTCCCCCACAAGTCGGGATGAGACTCCAGACGAAAAAAAAGAGAAAGGCCAAAAAAAGAGAAGGCCAAAAAAACAAAAAAATGAGAGAAAAAGAGAGAAGGGGCAACGTTACTATCCTTTTACCACACTTGTGCTTCAGAGTGGCACCATGTTATTCATATAGAGAGTCTCTTGAGTTATCACTTTCATATACTAGTGGGAATTTTCATTATATAACTTGGCTTGTATATTCCAACGATGGGCTTCCTCAAATGCCCTAGGTCTTCATGAGAAAGCAAGTTGGATGCACACCCACTTAGTTTCAGTTTGAGTTTTCATATACTTATAGCTCTAGTGCATACGTTGCATGGCAATCCCTACTCCTCACATTGACATCAATTGATGGGCATCTCCATAGCCCGTTGATTAGCCGCGTCGATGTGAGACTTTCTCCTTTTTTGTCTTCTCCACACAACCTCCACCATCATATTCTATTCCACCTATAGTTCTATGTCCATGGCTCATGCTCATGTATTGCGTGAAAGTTGAAAAGGTTTGAGAACGTCAAAAGTATGAAACAATTGCTTGGCTTGTCATCGGGGTTGTGCATGATGTGAATATTTTGTGTGGTGAATATGGAGCATAGCCAGACTATATGATTTTGTAGGGATAACTTTCTTTGGCCATGTTATTTTGAAAAGACATGATTGCTTTATTAGTATGCTTGAAGTGTTATTGTCTTAATGTCAAATGATAGACTATTGCTTTGAATCACTCGTGTCTTAATATTCATGCCATGATTAGATTATGTGATCACGATTATGCTAGGTAGCATTCCACATAAAAAATATCTTTTTTATCATTTACCTACTCGAGGACGAGCAGGAATTAAGCTTGGGGATGCTGATACGTCTCCATCATATCTATAATTTTTGATTGTTCCATGCCAATATTCTACAACTTTCATATACTTTTGGCAACTTTTTATACTATTTTTGGGACTAACATATTGATCTAGTGCCCAGTGCCAGTTCCTATTTGTTGCATGTTTTTTGTTTCGTAGAAAACGCATACCAAACGGAGTCCAAACGGAATAAAAACTGACGGAGATTTTTTTGGAATATTTATGAATTTTGGGAAGTGGAATCATCGCGAGACGATGCCCTAGGGGGCCACGAGGCAGGGGGGCGCCCCCTGACTCTTGTGGCCACCCCGTAAGGCGGTTGGAGCCCTTCTTTCGCCACAAGAAAGCTAATATCCGGATAGAGATCGTGTCCAAAACTCAGCCCAATCGGAGTTAGGGATCTCCAGGAATTTAAGAAACGGTGAAGGGCCAGAATCTAGAGCACAGAAACAGAGAGAGACAGAGAGACAGATCCAATCTCGGAGGGGGTCTCGCCCCTCCCATACCATGGAGACCAAGGACTAGAGGGGAAACCCTCCTCCCATCTAGGGAGAAGGTCAAGGAAGAAGAAGAATGAGGGGGCTCTCTCTCCCTCGCTTCCGGTGGCGCCGGAGTGCCACTGGGGGCCATCATCATTACCGCAATCTTCACCAACAACTTCACCGCCATCATCACCAACTCTTCCCCCCCTATATGCAGCGGTGTAACCCCTCTTTTACCCGCTGTAATCTCTACTTAAACGTGGTGCTCAACGCTATATATTATTTCCCAATGATGTATGGCTATCCTATGATGTTTGAGTAGATCCGTTTTGTCCTATGGGTTAATTGATGATCGTGATTGGTTTGAGTTGCATGTTTTATTATTGCTGCTGTCCTATGGTGCTCTCTGTGTCGCGCAAGCGTGAGGGATCCCCGCTGTAGGGTTTGCAATATGTTCATGATTTGCTTACGGTGGGTGGCATGAGTGACAGAAGCATATACCCGAGTAAGTAGGTTGTTTGCGTATGGGATAAAGAGGACTTGATGCTTTAATGCTCTGGTTGGGTTTTACCTTAATGATCTTTAGTAGTTCCGGATGCTTGCTAGAGTTCCAATCGTAAGTGCATATGATCCAAGTAGAGAAAGTATGTTAGCTTATGCCTCTCCCTCAAATAAAATTGCAATAATGATTACCGGTCTAGTTATCGATTGCCTAGGGACAAATAACTTTCTCGTAACAAAAAGCTCTCTACTAAAACTAATTTAGTTGTGTCTTTATCTAAACAGCCCCTACTTTTTATTTACGTGTTCTTTATTATCTCGCAAACCTATCCAAAAACACCTACAAAGTACTTCTAGTTTCATACTTGTTCTAGGTAAAGCGAACGTTAAGTGTGCGTAGAGTTGTATCGGTGGCCGATAGAACTTGAGGGAATATTTGTTCTACCTTTAGCTCCTCGTTGGGTTCGACACTCTTACTTATCGAAAGAGGCTACAATTGATCCCCTATACTTGTGGGTTATCACTATCTAAGTGGGAGTTCTTAAGTAATTTGATTAATTGAACTTAATTTACCATGAACCTAGTCCTGATAGTATTTGCATATTGTGTCATAGATCGATAGCTCGCGATGTAGCTCCCCATTTATTTTTGATATTTCCTAGAGAAAAATAAGTTGAAAGATGATAGTAGCAATGATGCAGACTTGGTCCGTGATCTGAGGATTATCCTCGTTCCTGCAAAGAAGAATTATGTCCTTGATGCACCGCTTGGAGACAGACCTGTTGCAGGAGCTGATGCAGATATTATGAACGTTTGACAAGCTCAATATGATGACTACTTGATAGTTTAGTGCGCCATGCTTTACGGCTTAGAATTGGGGCTTCAAAGATGTTTTGAACGCCATGGAACATATGAGATGTTCCACGAGCTGAAATTGGTATTTCAGACTCATGCCCGTGTCGAGAGGTATGAGACCTCTGACAAGTAGTTTGCCTACAAGATGGAGGAGAATAGCTCAACCAATGAGCATATGCTCAGAATGTCTGGGTACTACAATCACTTGAATCAAGTGGGTGTTAGTCTTCTAGATAAGACAGTGATTGATAGAGTTCTCTATTCCCTATCACCAAGCTACTAGAACTTCGTGATGAGCTATAATATGCAAGGGATGACGAAAACGATTTCTGAGCTCTTCGCGATGCTGAAATCGATGAAGGTAGAAATCAAGAAAGAGCATCAAGTGTTGATGGTTAACAAGACCACTAGTTTCAAGAAAAAGGCCAAAGGGAAAGAAAGGGAACTTCAAGAAGAATGGCAAGCAAGTTGCCACTCCCATGAAGAAGCCCACAGTTAGACCCAAGCCTGAAACTGAGTGCTTCTACTGCAAAGGAAATGTTCACTGGAAGCAGAAGTTCCCCGAATACTTGGCGAATAAGAAGGATGGCAAAGTGAACAAAGGTATAGTTGATATACATATTATTGATGTGTACTTTACCAGTGTTCGTAGCAACCCCTGGGTATTTGATACCAGTTCAGTTGCTAAGATTAGTAACTCGAAATGGGAGTTGCAGAATGAACAGGGACTAGTTAAGGACGAGGTGACGATGTGTGTTGGAGGTAATTCCAAGGTTGATACGATCACCATCGCACACTCCCTATACCTTCGGGATTAGTGTTGAACCTAAATAAATGTTATTTGGTGTTTGCGTTGAGCATGAATATGATTAGATCATGTTTAGTGCAATACGGTTATTCATTTCAAAGAATAATTTTTGTTCTGTTTACATAAATAAAACCTTCTATGGTCATACACCCAATGTGAATGGTTTATTGAATCTTGATCGTAGTGATACACATATTCATAATATTGATGCTAAAAGATGCAAAGTTGATAATGATAGTGCAACATACTTGTGGCACTGCCGTTTAGGTCATATTGGTGTAAAGCGCATGAAGAAACTCCATGCAGATGGACTTTTGGAATCATTTGATACTTGCGAACCATGCCTCGTGGACAAGATGACTGAAACTCCGTTCTCTGGAACAATGGAGCGAGCCAATGACTTATTGGAAAATGCATACCGATGTATGCGGTCCGATGAGTATTGAGGCATGCGGCGGGTATCATTATTTTCTGACCTTCACAGATGATTTGAGCAGATATGGATATATCTACTTAATGAAACACAAGTCTGAAACATTTGAAAAGTTCAAAGAATTTCAGAGTGAAGTAGAGAATCATCGTAACAAGAAAATAAAGTTTCTACGATCTGATCGTGGAGGCGAATATTTGAGTTACGAGTTTGGCTTTCATTTAAAACAATGTGGAATAGTTTCACAACTCACGCCACCTGGAACACCACAGCGTAATGGTGTGTCCGAACATCGTAGCAGTACTTTATTAGATATGGTGCGTTCTATGATGTCTATTACCGATTTACCACTATCATTTTGGGGTTATGCATTAGAGACAGCTACATTCATGTTAAATAGGGCACCGTCGTTGAGACGACACCGTATGCACTATGGTTTGGCAAGAAACCTAAGCTGTCATTTCTTAAAGTTTGGCGATGCGACACTTATGTCAAAAGGCTTCAGCCTGATAAGCTCGAACCCAAAGCGGAGAAGTGCGTATTCATAGGATACCCGAGAGAAACAATTGGGCACACCTTCTACCACAGATCGGAAGGCAAGATCTGTGTTGCCAAGAATGGAACCTTTCTAGAGAAGGAGTTTCTCTCGAAAGAAGTGAGTGGGAGGAAAGTAGAAATTTATGAGGTAATTGTACCTTCTCTCGAATTGGAAAATAGCTCATCACAGAAAACTGTTCCTGTGATGCCTACACCAACTAGAGAGGAAGGAAATGATAATGATCATAAAACTTGAGATCAAGTTGCTACTGAACCTCGTAGGTCAACCAGAGCATGATCCGCACCAGAGGGGTATGGTAATCCTATTCTGCAAGTCATGTTACTAGACCATGGCGAACCTACGAACTATGAAGAAGCTATGATGAGCCCAGATTCCAACAGATGGCTTGAGGCCATGAAATGTGAGATATGATCCATGTATGAGAACAAAGTGTGGACTTTGGTGGACTTGCCCAATGATCGGCAAGCCATAGATAATAAATGGATCTTCAAGAAGAAGACTGACGCTGATGGTAATATTACATTCTACAAAGCTCGACCTGTCGCAAAAAGGTTTTCGACAAGTTCAAGGGGTTGACTATGATGAGACGTTCTCACCCGTAGCGATGCTTAAAGTCCGTCTGAATCATGTTAGCAATTGCCGCATTTTATGATTATGAAATCTGGCAAATGGACGTCAAAACTGCATTCCTTAATGGATTTCTTAAAGAAGAGTTGAATATGATGCAACGGTTTTGTCAATCCTAATGGTGCTAACAAAGTGTGCAAGCTCCAGCGATCCATCTATGGACTGGTGCAAGCATCTCGGAGTTGGAATATACGCTTTGATGAGCTGATCAAAGCATATGGTTTTATATAGACTTTCCGTGAAGCCTTTATTTACAAGAAAGTGAGTGGGAGCTCTGTAGCATTTCTAATATTATATGTAGATGACATATTGTTGATTGGAAATGATATAGGATTTATGGATAGCATAAAAGGATACTTGAATAAGAGTTTTTTCAATGAAAGACCTCGGTAAAGCTACTTATGTATTGGGCATCAAGATCTATAGAGATAGATCGAGATGCTTAATAGGACGTTCACAAAGCACACACCTTGACAAGATTTTGAAGGAGTTCAAAATAGATCAGTCAAAGAAGGAGTTCTAGCCTGTATTGTAAAGTGTGAAGTTGAGTAAGACTCAAAGTCTGACCACGGCAGAAGATAGAAAGATAATGAAAGTCATTCCCTATGCCTCAGTCATAGGTTCTATAAAGTATGTCATGCTGTGTACCAGACCATTTGTGCCTTGCTATGATTTAGGCAAGGTGGTACAATAGTGATCTAGGAGTAGATCACTGGACAGTGGTCAAAATTATCCTTAGAGAACTAAGGAAATGTTTCTCGATTATGGAGGTGATAAAGAGTTCTTCGTAAAGAGTTACGTTGATGCAAGCTTTTACACCGATCCAGATGACTCCGAGTCTCAATCTGGATACGTATTGAAAGAGGGAGCAATTAGCTAGAGTAGCTCCATGCAGAGCACTGTAGACATAAGATTTGCGAAATACATACGGATCTGAATGTGGCAGACTCGTTGACTAAACCTCTCTCACAAGCAAAACATGATCACACCTTAGAACTCTTTAGGTGTTAATCACATAGCAATGTGAACTAGATTATTGACTCTAGTAAACCCTTTGGGTGTTAATCACATGGCGATGTGAACTATGGGTGTTATTCACACGGCGATGTGAACTAGATTATTGACTCTAGTGCAAGTGGGAGACTGAAGGAAATATGCCCTAGAGGCAATAATAAAGTTGTCATTTTATATTTCCTTATTCATGATAAATGTTTATTATTCATGCTAGAATTGTATTGATTGGAAACCTAAATACATGTGTGAATACATAGACAAACACTGTGTCCCTAGTGAGCCTCTACTTGACTAGCTCGTTGATCAAAGATGGTTAAGGTTTCCTAACCATGGACATGAGTTGTCATTTGATAACGGGATCACATCATTAGGAGAATGATGTGATGGGCAAGACCCATCCGTTAGCTTAGCATAATGATCGTTCAGTTTTATTGCTATTGCTTTCTTCATGTCAAATACATATTCCTTCGACTATGAGATTATGCAACTCCCGGATATCGGAGGAATGCCTTGTGTACTATCAAACGTCACAACGTAACTGGGTGATTATAAAGATGCTCTACAGGTATCTCCGAAGGTGTTTGTTGAGTTGGCATATATCGAGATTAGGATTTGTCACTCCGAGTATCGGAGAGGTGATGTAGGGTGGAACCCTAGATGGCCGATCTTTCACGAAAGGAGCGGATCCCAACGAGGAACACAAAGAACATGAGGGGAAACACGAGGGAAAACAAGAGAGAATCACTCAAACCAACAAGATTCGGTCACACATATGCTAGATCCACAAAACACAAAGAGATACACGATCCGAATCCAACCAAGGACGATACAAGTGGTAACTAGTTCATCTCCGTGAGGAGGTCTTGAGGGGTCTTCCCATGAAGGGGTCTTGAATCCACTACAAAAAAATACACTTCCGTGATGATACGTGTTTGTCACAGTAGGTCATGTTTTCTGTCATGCATGTACATCCATGACAAATTTATGACAGAATCAAGATAGTCATACCTGTGCCATCGTAGAAGTGTTCCATGACATTACCAAAATTATCATCACGGAAGTGTCCACTTCCATGACGATAAATCGCGCGTCATAGAAGTGCTTTCGTCAAGGGTGACCGACATGTGGCATCCACCATAACAGGTCGCCGTTAAGCTATCGGGTCCGGTTTTGGATCCGATAACCCGTTAACAGCCCGGACCAATGGGTATTTTCCACGTGTAAAATTCTCATTGGCCAGAGGAAACAAGTGTTGGCTCGCCGTTGGGACAGATGTCATCCACTCATTGGACAGGAGACGCCTATGATACGTCGACACATGGCACGGCCCAACAGAGGCCCATTCCGGTGAAAAGGCCGGCCCGTTTGACTTGGTCAAAAGGTAACGGACCGGCCCACAGAAAGCCTGTTAACGGCCTGGTCATATATAGCCCATTTACGGCCCGCTAACTACCGGCCCGTTACGACCTATCGGAATGAAGCCCAGTAGCTTCATATGGGCCGTCCAATGTGATTCCAGCCCGTTGTAACTTTCGGCCCATGTATGGCCCATGATGTCTTTCGGCCCATATGAGGTCCTCTATAAATCTCAGCCCATTAAAGTCCCGAGATGAAACTGGCCCATAATCAACAGTGTATCACTTTATACCCATTAACGGCCCATTCTTCCGTCGGCCGTTTCCAGCCCGTGTTAACTTTCGGCCTTCTAAGGGCCCATTTATTCTTGGGCTCATTTCTAGAATTCGGTTAGTTACGGTCCGTTACTGGCCTGTTCCATTTGTGGGCCAAATTAAGCCGGTGGTTACATTCGGCCCGTTTGTGGCCCGTTAACCAATTGGGCTGTTTTCATAGCGTTATCAAATACGACCTATTAACGGCCCGTTATGGTCCACGAATAATACGGCCCATGTTTGGCGAAATAATTATACGCCCCGTAGAAGGCCCATGGATACTACGACCCGTAGAAGACCAATGGATCCTACGGCCCGTAGAAGGCCCATGGATCATACGGCCCGTAGAAAGTCCATGGATCCTACGGCCCGTAGAAGGCCCGCGGATCCTACGGCCTGCAGGAGGCCTATGGTTACAACAGTCCGTGTGTTGCCAAAAATAGGTTACTGTGGCCACTAGAAAAACGCGGAAAAAGAACTGCAGTGATTACAAGGAAACAACTAAACAAGACAATAAGGAAATAAATAAGCAAGCAACTAATGCTAGCCTATTACAGCTATTACACATATTACATCCACTAGGCATCAAAGTTCACCACCAGTGCAAATATAGGGAACAAAGCAGCATATTACATACACTGGCCGTCAAAATTGGCCACTAGTGCAAGTAAACGCGGCAGCAAAACAAGTCCATAACTGAAACAACTTCAGAAGAGCTCAAGAAACGTTATCCTGGGTATCCACCATGCTGGCAATAAGCTTAGCAAGCTTATTAGCTTTGTCCTGTTTGGTGCTAAAATCCTCCAACGCTTGTTGTTGCACCAGAAAGTATGCATCTGAATGCTCCAGAGACTTCCGCAGTCCTTCCGCTTCTTGTCGCAACACTGCTGATCGATGTCTTTTAGCTTGTAGTTGAGACTCAAGAAATCGAACTGATTCAGACAGTGAATTTGAATAGCTTGTGCAAGCGGTAGTGGTCAGTAACTCGAATAGTAAACCAAGACAGGACTTTGGGGTTGCCTCACTATCTTCAAGATAATTTTCCTTAGCTGTTTTATCAGCTTTGTTGGAGACCAACAAGGATGTCTCACGATCTTGAACCTTATCTGCATTACTTCATTTATCATTGCTTAATAAGGCACTCTTCTCCAATACTCTGTCAACATTCTAAAAGAAGAAACAAGCAGACACATAACAGGTTTAGCATGTACTAGTATATGACACTCATTTCGGTGAACCAGTTCATTAGTAAGGTGGACAAGATTAAACTACCAAGTCTTCTGTTGCCAAGTAGTACATTATAAAAGCATCAAACAAACATATATCTATGTCCTATGGTCACTACATTGTCTTGCGAAATCAAAATAGAGACACGGTTCAAATCATATCAGTTCAAGAGTACAAAGCGTGGGAAACTACACGGCACAACAAGATTTCTGATGGGTACCACGGGTCTACATGTACAATAACACTATTGGCCCTGTTATGATGCTAGTAATGTGCATGATATGAGAAATCAACTGTATACACAATTGAAATTGAAATCAACAGAGCTATTTATAAGATCAAACCTGTTAAAGAAACATGCGTAAACATACCTGTTGTGCCATTGGAGTTTCCATTGGATCATTCAATTTAAAAATAAGTTTGTATGAGTAAATACAGTGATACAAGAGCAAAGCAGTATGTACGATAGCAATGGAATCTTAAATGAGAACAGCTGTTCTTCAGGTTTAAGCACTTGTTCTACATGAACAGAGTACAGTAAGATGCAAGCATATATTACTTAAAATAAAATGAGCTCATAGACCTTACCACATTCTTGGTTCGGGACTAGTAAAGAACAAGGCGTTCCCAGTCATTGTCCAGTAAATGTGTCTCAGGAGAACGTAAGGGAATTTAATGAGTTTCTTCGCCAGTGAAGTACGTTTTCTTCAGGTAATTCCGATACCACCACCAAGCATTCTTGAAGATAGCAGAGGTGTTAGCACAGGTTACCTCATCCTGAGTTTCCAAATTGGTCCTTCTCTATAGAGAAAAATGGGAAAATTTCCTGTATTATAACCATCATGTAGGTAGAATGTATGGGAGAAAGCAAAGTAATTGCCATGAATATCATTACTTACACATAACTCCTGGACAAACACCTGCAACTGGCATTTTCCTTCATCTTCAGTATAATATTTCCATGATGGGAAGATACGCACATAGGATTTAACAACATCAAATGCGATAGATGTTAAACTATGAATGGCTGGTTGTGCTTCCTCCACAGGAATAGGTGTACTAACTGGTGGAGTTGGGGTTCGCCGTGGTAGTACTGGTGCTTTGGGCACTGGAGCTGCCTTACTAACTGCTCTTGTTTGGGAGCTCTGTGGTGGAGATGGTGCTGTGTCAACAGGAATTGGGTTACTATCTGCTGGGGTTGGGTTAGATTGGGTGAAGCTGGTTCTCTGTCCATCGCAGTAGGGGTAAAATCTGCGAGAGTCTGGGTTATGTGTGGTAGGGCTGGTTCTCGTGCATGTACAACCGGGGTGCTATCTCCACCAAGAGGTAGCACAGTTTTATTTGAAGACCATGTTTTTACTCCGCTAGATACTGCCATCACCCGCTCCAATTCAAATGGCTGATAAACAGGAAACATAGTTGAATGTACAGACATTGTATGAGAGACAGATGCAATAGATAGTGTGGAAAAAAGAGGGCATTAAATAGTTGACATGTATATTGTTTAACTAAAACGGATAGCATGACATAATTTCACATATATGATGTCTATCTAAACTGGATATCATAGCATAACATAATTCAAAGATATGATGACTAACTAAACACGATCGCATGACATAATTCACATACATGTTATCTAAGTAACCAGGATCGCATGATTTAATTCACATTTGTGATTTATATGCTAAGCGGAGGGCATTCGCATATATGATGTCTGAACTAAGAACATGGTGTTGAATATTGTGTATATGATGTCTAAACTATGCAATGCAAGACACCATATGCATGATATGAGCAGTAGAATCGTGCCAAGTTAGAGCATACACCTCGGTGGGGGAGTAGGACTGGTCATCTGTCTCTGAATCCATCTCTGAGGAGCTATCGGGACCCAACAAGAGATCTGCTTCGACAAGTAGCACTGTCTGCTCTGAAGGCCTTGTTTTCACTCCAGATTTTCCATCACCCACCCAAATGGCTGATTCACAGGAAGAGTAGTTTAATGTACAAACATTGTCGACAAATGGAAATTTAATGAAGAAAAGGATGGGCTAGATATCATTCAAATATATGATGCCTGGTTCAACAGGATGGCATTGCACATTTCACATATATTATGGCTGGCTAAAGGACATGAGACTGCATAATTCCCATATATGATATTGAAACTAAACAGGTGGCATTACAGAACATGTCTAAACTAAGCAGATGACATATATGATGTCGAAAATAGGCACTGCAAGGCAACATATGCATGATATGACTAACATCATCATGCGAAGTTAGAGCAAACACCTTGGGGGGTAAATAGGAGTGGTCATCTGCGTCTGAATCTGCCTCAGAACAGATATCTTCCTCTGGATTACAATCTGGAGAGGGGGGACGAGGGTTTTCCATTGAACCCACCATGGAGCGATGTCTGCATGACATTGTATTGCTGCGCAAAACTCTTCTCTTTTTCTCTACATGTTCAGCATGACTGTGTACAATATCTGACATGCATACAAAAAAATATAGTGAGATTATGTAAGGAGAGCATGCAGAAATCTAGAGTAATGGTAACAACCAGTGGATGGATCCAAAAATAATGATAGCAGGTTGATGTTTGCTTTAATTTAATAAAAAAACAGATGATGATTGCTTTACTATTTGTTTCCCACCCAAGATGAACAACATAGGCATACCCTAGGTGAACCAGATATTAGACAGAGATACTATTCATTGCTGCCTCGATATGTGCCCCACAAGTAATTTAGAACACAAGTTTGAACATCAATTTGGACCTGACTTGGAGTCTAAGAGGTGAACAGGACAATAAAGTAGCAGGTAATATTAAGCAATGCATAACATAAGCAGAAACAAAAGAGTGCGACCTCTCTTGTGGACTTGTGTACTCCTCAGGTTCATCTGCTGAGTCGATGATGGTGATGCTATTGCGGTGGGTACCGGCGGCAGGGAAGGAGATTTGAGGCGGCGAAAGACGGTCAGGAGTCGTGATGTCTGGTTTGGTGGATGCTTCTGTCGATGGAGCAGCTCAGGTGAGGCGGACAACATCGCGGCAGGAGTAGGACAAACCACACAAAGTTTTCTTCGACAC
Organism: Triticum aestivum; assembly: GCF_018294505.1. Taxonomy (NCBI): domain Eukaryota; kingdom Viridiplantae; phylum Streptophyta; class Magnoliopsida; order Poales; family Poaceae; genus Triticum; species Triticum aestivum. The sequence goes on along the minus strand of NC_057814.1, from coordinate 273,821,634 downwards.
CTACCTGTAACTGAAGTAATTCTGTAAGGGCTCATTTGGCTTGCATGATTCTAAAAATGCAGGGATAGGAGGAAAGACACCGGAATAGGATAGGAATGCACATGGGAAATAGAGCATTTGTGAACACAGGATTTCTGTCAACTTGGGTGTTTGGTTCACAGGAATTGGAGGAGCGGAGGAATGCAAAGAAACATGGCCAGAATAAAGTGAAACCATATGAAAGTGTGTACAGTTAGAATGTTATTCTGCCACTAATGCACTTGATCTTGTTTTCATGCATAGGATTGGTCGCTGAAGAAGTTGAGGCAGAGGTGACTCTGAACTTGACATGAATGTAGAGTAATAAGTGATGCGACAAGTGTACAACCTCTTTGCCATAGCCGTGTCGACCTCAGCATCATTGGGTTGGTCGCTGAAGAAGTTGAGGCAGAGGTGGCTGTCGGAGGTGTGGAGGAAGATCTGAGGAATCTGTAGACGGCGTCCAGGGCACTACTCTGTTGTGATGGATCGTTTCGTCGTTGGAGCAGCTCCGGTGAGCCGTAAGATGTCAAGGCTGAAGCAGCACAAGACAGACATCGCTAATCTCAAGTGGGATTCTAATAGCATCTCCAATAGATGATGTAAAATGCATTACCAAAAAGTGATAGATGTAAAATTTACATCACCAAAAACCACCTGACTACAACAGATGAGGTAAAAACTGTTGACTCTGAACTTAACTGTCGAAACTGAAATTTACTGTGGAATCTGAATGTTACTGTCGAAACTGAATGCAATGGTAGTAGAGAGGCACTTCACATGGGATAGTTTAGGGAGGGCCTGCAGTTCATCTTCAACCTGCACCCCCTGAGTCGCCAGCCACCACCGGCCGAACCCCGCGCCACCTCGCCGCCCCGAAACAACTCCCCACCGCCGGTCCACCGCCGCCCCGAAACAACTCCCCATCGTCGGTCCGCCGCCGGCCCGGCCAGCCCTCTAGCGCCCCCCCCCCCCGCGCCAAGATTTTTCTCCGGCGATCCCCACGCCACCTCCCCACCACCGCTCCCCCACCGCCGGCGAGCAGCACCCCACCCAGAACCCTAAGATAGATAGTGGGGTACCTCTCCGGCGAGCCCCCTCCCCGCTGCGGGTGGTTCTAACTTAACTCCGGCGAGACCCACCACCCCCTGAAAATCGACTGACCCAAAAGTTGATTCAGTCGACTGAAGTGTAACTAAATCAGAGCAGAGCAGCAGCACGAGCGAGGGGGAGAGCAGCAGCAGCAGCATGAGCGAGCGAGCGAGAGCCGGGGAAGCAGCAGCAACGTGAGCGACCGAGCGACAGCCGGAGCAGCAGTAGAAGATCCGGCTGGTATGGACGCTGCCGCCAAAGGGGCCTCGCACTGGGGAGAGCTGCCTTGGAGATGTCGCCCGGGGCGCCGGCTTCGAGGTAGCCGCTCCATGGGGGTGCGGGATGGAGCACCGTCGGTGCCGGGAGGTCGAGTTAAGGAGAAGGTGCGATGCGATGAGTGTACAACCTCTTTGGTGGTGCCGAGTAGGCCTCGGCTTCGTCCGAGGAGTCAGTGAGGATGCTGTGGTTCCGGTGGAGCAGGTTAAGGCGGCGCTGTGGGGATGGAGCAGCCGCGATAGACGAGGCGATCGTTGGAGCAGCTCCTTGGAGGTGGAGGACGGGGCGGCTGAACCGGCGGGACGATGGGATGGACGACGGATCCTCATCCGGGGAGGCGGATGAGGGACGTCGACCTGTCGCGGTGGACGACATCGTCGGGGAAGAGGCTCCGGCTGGGCAGCGGTGAGGTGGCGGACGGAGGAGGGTGGGGTTTCGCGGCTGGAGCGGAGAGGTTATGGTGGCCAGATTTCGAATGGCGAAAAGGAGGCGATGGGAGGGGAGGAACCATGACTTAGGGACGTGCTTGTCCAAAATGTAGGGTGTGTTACAAAAGTACCCCCACCGATTTGAACTAGTGACCCTTTCGGCTCAGGGTTAGAAGGGGGATTTTGCGTGTCGGGATTTGGCAGCTGGAGGGAGTTTTCGCGCACGTTGTAATTTCGGGATAGCAAGGCGCGGGTTGTGAAGGCGCCAGTTTTGGGAGCACGATATCTGAATTTTCGGGATATAACAAGGCGTGGGTTCAATTTTAGGGACAAGCCTAACGTGTAATATTGTACTTGTAGTATGTACCAAATCAATTCGCACTTCCCTCAACGAAAAAAAACAAAAAAATAAAACTATTCACACCACACAAAGAGAGAGTCTTGTCCTGTTTTACTATACAAATGCTATTCAAAGCTACTCCCTCCTTCCATCTAGATAGGGCCTAATGCGTTTTTCGAGGCTAAATTTGACCAACCAAATATTAGAGCAATAATATATGACATGCAACTTACACAAGGCACACCGCTAAATTCGTGTGTGAAAGGAGCTTTGAATGATATAATTTTCACATTGTGCATGTCATGTACTGTTAATCTTGTCAATAGTCAAAGGCAGTCTTAAACAATGCATTAGGCCCTATATATATGGAAGGAGTGTCGGCGTTCTGGGAACGGGGGTCCTTAGAGTTGCCTGCCTGCGGCCCATGGCGTGGCTCTGCGCGTGGGCCCGTACGGCCCATCTTCATCAACAAGGCATTCAAGACCCTCGCGAGGCGGAGGACACAAGACCTCCTCTGGAGCGGCCTCACCAGGTTGGCTCGCGAGGAGCGGAGAGATCAAGGCAGGGCAAACCCCGCGAGGTCCTCGTGACGTGAGCCATGACGATCGAGACCAGACGGGCGCCACGCGGGCGCCAGCGCGCGCAGTGTCCTTGTTTCCCCTTTGGTGCTAAGGAAGCAAGCGCAGTCGCGGAGTCCCGAGGCATCAAGCAAAGGTTTCCATATCAGTGCAACGAGACCAAGACCAGTAGGACGGCAAGACAGAGGTCACCATGGAGCCCAAGGCGGCGTCACCACCAGAGCCTTTTGCAGGCGAAGACTACTTTTGTCAGGATAAGCTGTACTAGCTGTCCCCTTTCAAATTGGCCGTTGTTGGCTCCCTTCCCGCTTAATATTTGGGAAGGGGACCAGGGCCTATATAAGTAGAACTAGCCACCACAGTAGGGGATCGATTCCATCTACCACCGTCTCACCCACAAGCTCACAGAGCACAAGAACAGCTCAACCTCAGGAGGCTGTTCTTCCCTTTGTACTGTTCATCATCAGCCCAAGAGGCAATCCACCACCACCACACTGGAGTAGGGTATTACACCACAACGGTGGCCCGAAGCAGTATAAATCTTGTGTCTTTTGTGTTGTGAGTTCGTCGAGTTCGTCTGCAAGATCTTAGCAAATCTAGGGCGTGGATCGGTAGGGAGGAAAGAACTTCGCGCGCAACCCAGAGTTCGAACCTTAAGGGTTTTGCCGGAACCGGTGATCCGACATTTGGCGCGCCAGGTAGGGGTGCGCCGGAGCCTCTTCCCCGCCAATTGATCCGCCGACGCTCCACGGTCCCGATGTCCAGCGACCTGTCGGAGTAAATAGCCACGGGTAGCCTAACCGACTGCCGTTGGCTCTTCAAAAAAATTATCAGGCCATTTGGGCCTTCAAGCATTTCAAGCATTGGGCCGCCTTCCCCGGCCGGCTATCTCCGAAGCCGACTCTCCGAAGGCGACCCAGCCTCAGCAACCTCCCCCCAAGATAACCACGGGGTGGCCGACTCCAGGAAGCCGGCCATAGAGGATGCCGACTTCCCGGAGCCGGCCACGAAGAGCGCCGACTCCAAGAAGCCGGCCAAGACCGCAACCACCAAAACTACATCCACATAACGGTGACAAGACGGGGTGTGGCCACAGTGCGGCCCACTACCCCCAAAGCCCGAGGCAGGCATGGCCACAGGACGCCGTACGGAACCGCCATCTCCCGTCCGGCTCGGCACTGTAGCCATGCTGGCCTCAACGTCACCCACGACCGACGCCAGTACGGCCCACGGGCGGCGGTCCCCTTTAGCCAGAGAGAGGCGCGAAGGCGGCTCGGCCTCCCCCAGTCGGCCAAGGGCATAGCCGGCCCCCAGAAGCCAGCTACCCCCTTCCTCGAAGCATGTGCCACATTAAGGAGACAAGACGAAGTAAGGCTACAGTGAGAGCCCTCGAGGCGGCCCACTGTAGCCACGCTTACCTCGACGAAGCCCTCGTCATCAGGGATGAGGCTACAGTAAGCAGCCGCCGACAAGACCCCTAGGCGGTGGGGCCGGCCTGTCGACCAAGAGGCCGGCAGCCGGCGGGACCCACCAGTCGGCGGGCCCCAACAGCCGGCGGAGAAGCCGGCGAGCGTAGACACTGACGGCTGGGACCAGCGCCCAGCCGGATTACAATTGTACCCCCGGGGGTAGGCCTATATAAACCCCCCGGGACACCCATGCAAAGGGTTGGCTTCTTAGAGTTACACACACACCATAGAGAGAGGGAAGCAAGAGCTAGCCTTGTTCTTCTTCTCCCTTGAACCCAACAGCTCTAGGAGCATTTGTAGCTACTCTTTCTGATCTAGTGATCATGCGGAGACCCCGCAGAGCAGGATTAGGGGTGTTATCTCCTTGGAGAGCCCCGAACCTGGGTAAGATTCACCGGCGTGCATGTCTCCGCCTCATCCCGTTTCCAGGCACCAGCGACGTCTTACTGGCACCCACTATGATAAGCCACCCGTTGGCATATGTCGCACCTACCACCCGACATTTGGTGCCCACCGTGGGGCCAGGTGCACTGTCGTCCGGAGACCTGTTCTGGACGGGAACCCTCTTCCTCCCCCGCGAGCGCAGTCAGCCTGCTGCACCCGATGGCGTTTGCCTCAACGCGCTGCAAGGCGTCGACGACGCCTGCGCGGCGAGCTGCCTCGCCGATCTTCTCGGCGAGACTCGCATCTCCGACGAGCCTGCGTCCGACGTGGGCACGGACTACCCCGAGAGCCGCCTCGTCAGCCTCCTCGACCAGCTTCACGTCTCTAGCAAGCCTGCTGCAGATGTGGAGTCGGTCGGCTCCACCAACCGGATGCTCGTCGACTCCGACACGGCATCGCTCGATGCCTACCCCTCCGACGTGGTGGTCTTCGACGACCCTCTCCCTCGAGCTGACAGTGGCAGCAACGCTGTCACCGAAGTGTTGGTCATCAGCCACGTCGCCAACTCGGGCGAGAACACCCACGACGCCCTGCAAGCGGCAATGCACGACCTCTCCATCCCCATCCCGGCCGACGCCGACGCCGAGACCCTGGAGGCACGCCGCCTCGCCCTCATCGCGGAAGGCCAGAAGATAGCCTCCATGAGACGCCTCACCGAGGCCCACCAGCGCGAAGTCGACCGCGCTGCCTTCGGTACACCGCCGCCTAGCGGACCGAGCCGAGTCGGCTTCGTCCAGAAGCGCGGCGCGGCTATTGCCAGCATGCTGGGGGCAGATCGCCCCGTCTACGCCACCCCGCTCGAGAATCTGCGAGCCGCTCAGGCGGCCGCCGAAGAGCTAAATGGGCTGGGAGCCGACGAGCTCCCCTACATGACAAGACGGATCCAGCAGCTGATTGACGCGGCTGCAGAACGGCATGAAGCCGGCGCCCGCGCTGATAGTCATCCCCCGCGCCGAGAGCACGCCGCGACGTCCCGCTTGCCGACTGCAAGCGGCGCCCGCCAGAAGAAAGACAAGGAGCCGGCTGCTAGCCGCAGCCAGACTCGTATCACCATCGAGCGCGCCACGGAAGGCCACCCTCGAGCGGTGGAGCGCCAAGGAAACCTGCCTCCTCCCCCGCCTCAAAGAGAAAGACGCCTCACACCACCACCCGTCACGCACCCGACTCTTGGCGACCGACTCGGCCGCCGAGAAGGAGTCGGCGAGAACGACGCCCGCCACCGGATCGACCGCCTTGCTCGATCCTTGGCGTTAGAAGAAGAAGACGATGTTGGCCCGCCATGCTTTGGCCCCCGCATCCGCGATGAGCCCTTCCCAAAAGGGTTCTCGCTCCCCAGAGACAGGCCCAAGTACAACGGCTCAGTGAAGCCGGAAGATTGGCTCATCGACTACTCCACTGCTGTCAGCATAGCCAACGGGTCACCATGTACACGGAGGCGGAGGCCAAGGAAGCAAGAGAAGACGGCGTCGACCTACTAGAAGAAGGTCGGCTGTTAGCACTCAGCCGGTCCGCCATTTACCAGCAAGGGCTGCGCCGCTACCACAATCGCAAGGTCAAGCCAAGATCCTTCCAAGAGGGCGACCTTGTGCTCCGGCTGATCCAGCGAACAGCCGGCCAGCACAAGCTCTCGGCCCCTTGGGAAGGCCCCTTCGTCATCAGCAAGGCGCTAGGCAACGACTCCTACTACTTGATCGACGCGCAAAAACCAAGAGCACGCAAGAGAGATGACTCCGGCAAGGAGTCGGAGCGACCATGGAACGCGAACCTCCTGAGAAGATTTTACAGTTGAAAGCAGTATGTATCATGCTACCCTTTTGTATTAAGAACAAACCAACAGGCCCCCCGAACAGTACTCGGGGACTGCCTTTATTTATCTATGAATGACGAGTGTCATATCCACGAATGTATCATTACATTTGATTTCTTGTCTGGCACCGGGTTCGACCAGTCGGCCCGAGGACTGGCCGCCTTGAGCTATATTAAAAGTTCTACCTGAAGTCAGACAAGTAGTGTGCCGGCTCCTGAGTCCTCTCTTGTTGAAAGTCGCAGCTCGAAGAACCGACTGTCCGACTAGCAAGAGACAAGGCAGAAAGGATGCCCACACGAAAAACGGCTAAGGACCAACGAACTTATATAGCAAAAAGACGGCCTCCAACCACGCTTGCCGGCTGTCAGAACAGCCGGCTGGCCGGCTTCCTAAACACTTAGCTCTAATCCAACAAAGCTAGAGTACTTGCCCTCCCAATCGGCCAAGCACTGCTCCAGCAACAGATTGCAGAGCAACTGTCTGTCTGGGGAGGCGGCAACCAAGGGAGGGCGGCAAAGGAAACAACAGAAGGATGAAAAGCAAAGAACAAGGAAAAGCCAAATGCATGCATAAGTTATATATACATATAAAGCCCCCAACAGGCCGGCAATCGACATAGTTCAAATACACCCCCAGTGGGTGGAATTGTGCAGACTTAACAGAATATTGTTCCAAAAGTGACAAGACAGGAAAACAAAAGATAGCAGACTAGACTAAGGCGCGGTGCGGGAGCCAGGCTGGTCGGTGGAGATGGCGTCGCCGGCTGAAGGAGTGGCCGGCTAGCGGGTCTCGGCTTGGTCACCACCAGTGGCAGGCGACACACCCGCGCGTGACGTGGTGCTAGAGGCGCGGTCAGGCTGAGGCTGGTCGGCCGCTCCACCATCCGGCTCGGCGTCTTCACCCTCCTCCTCCTCCTCCTCGCCCTCGTCGCTGGAGTCGATCTCCTCCGCCGAGTCTTCATCGTCTGCCGGGTTCAGCCCGAACCACTCCTCCGGCTGGGCAACGCCGTTGTCATCCACCTCAGGGGCGAAGACGCTGGTGTCGGTGTAGTCGGCGATCGCCGAAGCCCGCCGGATGATAGCCGGCCGCGCCGGCTCCATCTCCGTGCCGGCTTGCTGCCGCCAAGTAGCCAGCTGGTCCAGACTCAGGCCGGGGTACCAGGCCTTGATGAACTCCAGTGCCCGCCTGGCGCCGGACCGAGCTGCCGAGGCCTTCCAGGCTGGAGACGGGCCTGGATCGCCAAGAGCTGCTCCTCCAGCGAACGGCCAGCGCTCGGTGCGATCTTGAAGCCAGCCTGCCTTCGCGCTTGGTGGCGGGCCTCGATGATCTGGTTGGCGGCGGTAGAGTAGCCAGGGAAGTACTCTGCGCAAGAAAGAAAGAGAAAGAAGAGAAAACACCAAGTTAGAAAACGAGCCAAAAGCGGCAGACGGCAAGAAAGGACGAAGAAGTAGGCGGCTTACCGTCAACCAGATCTTCGATCTGACCATAGCCATTGATCAGAGTCTGCCTTGCTTCAGCCCAGCCAGCCGCTTCTGTCTCGTACTCGGCCTGGAGGGTGGCCTCACGATCCTGCACCGCCTTCAGAGCCGCCTTGTGGCCCTCCTCCTGGTCGGCCAACCTCTTGGCCAGGCGGTCGCGTTCCTGCACCAAGGCGGCAAGCTCGGCCTCCTTGGCACGAAGGGCAGTCTGAGACTCTCCCAGCTGTGCCCTCAGACCGCCGTTGGCCGCTGCAGGGATGACAGAAAAAGAAGAAACAATAAGAGGAAGTCGTCAAGGAAGATCCGACCCGACTGCTCAGCAGTCGGCCCGAATCTCGGGGACTACACCCAGTGGGTGCGCTGACGCGCCCCCACGTGAGATAAAGAACAAAGCACTTACCCCGGCTCTCAGTTAGGTCGGCGGTCTTCTGGGTTAGCTCCCGAGCCTGGGAGTTGAAGGCAGCCGCACGAAGATTGTGGTAGTCCTGCAAGACAGGCAGAAGATCAGAGTAAGAACAAGAATAGCAAAAGCCAAATCCACTAATAAGTTCCAAGCCGCCTGCTCAGCAGCCGACTCGGAACTCGGGGACTACACCCAGTGGGTGCGCTGATGCGCCCCCACGGAAGAAACCAAGATCAAGAAGAAGCAAGATAAGAAGACTAACCCGGATGGCCGCCCGCGTCGCAAGGAATTCGTCGGTGTATTGCCTCAGCGCCGTAGCCTGGGCCTGGAGCCGGGTCCGGACGTCCTGCGCGGCCACGTTCATCACGGCCGTCCCTCCACCCGGCGTCCACCCCGAGGTGGCGCTGGCCACCTCCACGTCCTGGGCCGATGAGCCGGAGCCCGCGGCCGGCTGCGGCTCCGACGCAGCCTTCCCCGCGTGCCGGCTCGGCGGCATCCGGACCGCCAGCTCAGTCCTCGCGGCCGGCTCGCCCCCTGCCGACTGCGCAGGCGGCAGATCAGGCCGGCCGCCTTGAGCCGTCCCAGCCGGCGGGGTCGGCACCGGCGCCCTCTCCAGGATGACGACGTCGTCGTCCCTCTCTAGCCCCGGCTGGTCACCGCCGGCTTCTTCTGGCGGGGGATCCGGGGCCCCAGGCGCTGCGACGCGCATTGGGGTGACCAACAAGGCCCCCTCCGCCATCACTGCAGCTGCAGCCTCCGCTTGGGCCTTGGCCGCGGCGTCGGCGCGCGCCTTCGCTGCCTCCTCCTCCTGCGCCGCCTGGGCGGCGGCCGCCTTTCGTGCCTCCGCCTCCCGCGCCTCCCGCTCCTCCCGCACCTCCCGCGCGTTCCGTTCCGTCGCCGCCTGAAGGTCGGCTCGGGGGTCCACACGACGAGTGGTGTTCCCAGACCCCCTCGGCGACTCAACGACGGAGGCGGCGGCCGCCCGCTCGAGCGACAATGGAGCTCTGGTTGTTTGGAGAAAAAGACAAAGATTCAGGAACCACCAGAGAAAAGAAAGAAAAAAGAGTACACGAAGGAGTTTGAACTTACGCCGACACCGCCTGTGGTTGCTTCACCGTCTTGCGGAAGCGAGCCGCCTTTGCGGCCGCCTCCTCCCGCCTGGTCGCCGCCGCCCCGCCCCTGGGCTTCTTCGTCCGACTGCCGAACAAACCCTGTGCGGCGCGACGCTTTTGCCCGCCGCCCCAAGCAGGCGGTGCAGCGGAGGAACCCGCGCCGCGGCCAGATGCCGGCTGACTGCGCGGGACGACTTCAGCCTCGTCGTCGTCCGGCCAGTCGTCGAAGCTGACTCCATGCCCGGAGCCGCCTGCTTCGCCGCTGGCTTGGCCACCACCCGGCTCGGTGTTGTCGTCCATAGCGGCCGCCCCCAAGTCGGGGTCCTCCAGATCATGCTCCGTCCGGTCGGGGGCGAATCGGCGCTCCGCGTCTGACCCGCCTGTAGGCCGAAGAAGAGGGCTCTGTCGAAAACAAGCCGACTAGTCAGAGTCGGCCAAAAGGAACTCGGCAACAAAACTGAGAGAAGAAGAAGAGACAAGGAGAACATACCGTAGGCGGCGGATTGGCTCGGCAATATGGCTCCTTGCCGAACTGCCACTCTTCAGAGAGTTTGCAGTTCGCAAGGTAGTTCACCATATAGGCCACCTCGTCGTGCGGCATGTCCTTGGTACACATCCGGCTCGGATCGAGCTGGCCACTCATCTGACAGATCAGATGAGGGCGGCTCTGGAGCGGGAGTACCCGGCGCGTGACGAAGGCGGCCAGCAGGTCGGACCCCGACAAGCCCTCCGACTGGGTCATCGCTCGCACTCGGGCGACGGCTGCGGTTCCAGCCGGCGTCAGCGTCACGGCCCGGTAGGACCACTAGGGCCGCCTGCCCGCCGGTGGGCCGGCTACGTAAGCCGGCAGGTTGACGTAGTCGCCCTGCGGGGCGATGTTCCTGACGTAGAAGTACGACTTTTGCCATAACTTCACCGACTGGATCAGCGTGATGACGGGGAAGGGGTTGTCGGCAGCCACCCTCCGCATCGCGATGAAGGCGCCAGTCTGAGCCGGCACGCCCTGCATGCGCGTGCCCAGCTTGGACTGGAAGAACTCCCCCCAGAGCTCGAGGGTAGGGAGGACGCCGAGGTAGCCTTCGCACAGGGTGACGAAGGCAGACAGCAGCACCACCGCGTTCGGGGTGAGGTGGTGCGGCTGGTAGAACTCGAGCCAAGAGCGGAAGAAGGCTTTCACGGGCAGGCTGATGCCGCGCAAGAAATGCGAGCGGAAGACCACCCAGTCGCCCTCCCGCGGCTCCGGCGTAATCTCCTTCACCGGCGCGAGACGGACCTCCACCTTGTCCGCGCCGGGCAGCCGCCGCATCTTGCGGAGGAATTCGACGTGATCCTCGTGGACGTTGGAGCCGTCCCAATCCCCGCCATACTGCTCCGTGGCGGGAGGCATGGCGAAAACGAGCGTGGCGGCAGAGGAACGAGTAGTGGAAGAGTGCGGCGGCGAGGCGCTGTTGCAAGAAACGGCAGGAGGAAGAAGATGGCGGAAAGAGGAGGAGCGTGCGAGAGCCTGCCGCTCTCCCCCTCCCCCTACTTATAGCTTCGCAAGGTGAAGCCGGGGAGGCCGGACGTGGGGTGAGACGTGGGATTAACTGCACCCACTCCCCCCACGCCTCGCGATTATTGCGCCCTAAAGGCGTGCCGAAACTGCCGCAGGGAGACGTGCGGGCGGTTTCGGGCTGCAGAGAATCCACGCCTGGGCCCAGGCGTGGGCGTGGCGGGCCCCCGCCCTGCGGCAACGTCCCGTCGCGCGCGTGGGCTGGCAGGCTTTTTAGCCTAGAGAGGCCACGTGGTTCGCAGGCGGCAAGTGGCCGGCCCGCGGCCCGGTGCACGCGCTGGCGAGCTCCCGCCCTCCGACTCTGAAATTTTTGGCCAAGACGACACGCCTAACCAAAGCCGGCTCCCAGCTGCCGGCTTGTCAAGATAGGAAGCTGATCGAGCTTCTCGACTCCTACCCAACCTCGAAGCCCAATCAGCTTTGGGGACTACTGTCGGAGTAAATAGCCATAGGTAGCCTAACCGACTGCCCCTGGCTCTTCAAAAAAATTATCAGGCCATTTGGGCCTTCAAGCATTTCAAGCATCGGGCCGCCTTCCCCGGCCGGCTACCTCTGAAGCCGACTCTCCGAAGGCGACCCAGCCTCAGCAACCTCCCCCCAAGATAACCACGGGCTGGCCGACTCCAGGAAGCCGGCCATAGAGGATGCCGACTTCCCGGAGCCGGCCACGAAGAGCGCCGACTCCAAGAAGCCGGCCAAGACCGCAACCACCAAAACTACATCCACATAACGGTGATAAGACGGGGTGTGGCCACAGTGCGGCCCACTACCCCCGAAGCCCGAGGCAGGCATGGCCACAGGACGCCGTACGGGACGGCCATCTCCCGTCCGGCTCGGCACTGTAGCCATGCTGGCCTCAACGTCACCCACGACAGACGCCAGTACGGCCCACGGGCGGCGGGCCCCTTTAGCCAGAGAGAGGCGCGAAGGCGGCCCGGCCTCCCCCAGTCGGCCAAGGGCGTAGCCGGCCCCCAGAAGCCGGCTACCCCCTTCCTCGAAGCATGTGCCACATTAAGGAGACAAGACGAGGTAAGGCTACAGTGAGAGCCCTCGAGGCGGCACACTATAGCCACGCTTACCTCGACGAAGCCCTCGTCATCAGGGACGAGGCTACAGTAAGCAGCCGCCGACAAGACCCTAGGCGGTGGGGCCGGCCTGTCGACCAAGAGGCCGGCAGCCGGCGGGACCCACCAGTCGGCGGGCCCCAACGGCCGGCGGAGAAGCCGGCGAGCGTAGACACTGACGGCTGGGACCAGCGCCCAGCCGGATTACAATTGTACCCCCGGGGGGTAGGCCTATATAAACCCCCCGGGGACACCCATGCAAAGGGTTGGCTTCTTAGATTACACACACACCATAGAGAGAGGGAAGCAAGAGCTAGCCTTGTTCTTCTTCTCCCTTGAACCCAATAGCTCTAGGAGCATTTGTAGCTACTCTTTCTGATCTAGTGATCATGCGGAGACCCCGCAGAGCAGGATTAGGGGTGTTATCTCCTCGGAGAGCCCCGAACCTGGGTAAGATTCGCCGGCGTGCATGTCTCCGCCTCATCCCGTTTCCAGGCACCGACGACGTCTTACTGGCACCCACTATGATAAGCCACCCGTTGGCATATGTCGCACCTACCACCCGACACGACCCGAGGGCCGACTCCTACCGCTGGGCAGCCTGGCCTGCCCGGGCGGCGCCACCTGCCCATGAAGCCCTCAACCCCGCGCTCCAGGCGGCATGAGCGCCACCTAACACTGCTGGGCGCGGGCGGCGCAGCCAGGCGCCATCCACCCTTACTCCACGACAAGCGCGAGCTTCTGCAAGGGCAGCGAGCCACGCTGCCGCGACGGCGCTGCGCACCCGGCGGTAGCAGCCAAACATGCGGGCCGCGCTCACAGTGGCGCGGGAGTTGCTGCGGTGCCGACTGATGGAGAGCGGCCGGGATGCACTCCTGGAACGTGTCGCTGAGCTGCTGGATGTGGCGGCGTCAGGAGCGCCGCCCTTCTGCTATCTGCTTCCTTCTCGGGCCGCTACTAGATCTCACAGCGGGCCTCGCCGCAACCACGCACCCTCGGGTGTGCCTGGGGGCTTCGTCGACACCGGCACGGCCGGCGGCACCGGGGGCCCCGTTGCCCCCACGCTGCCTCCGACAAGCATGGGCACGAGCGTTACCTCCCATGGTCCCAACGAGACGTCGCGCTATCATCCTCAGAACGCCGCGCTGGGCCGAGCAACGCGGAGTGTGGGGCACTACGGCGAGGTGTTTGGGGTAACAGCCCCGGAAGCCTAGGTGCCCCGCATGATGGACCAAGAGTACACGCCGGAAGACGACCCTGGCTCGTTCCTCGGAGAAGGTTGGGAAGAATAGGCGCTAGAAGTTGAGGCCTTCCAGGAGCCGACGGGGAACCACAACGATCGCGCCTGCAACAACAACTACAGTGTACCATTAATCTCTCAGGAGCAGGCTTACACTAACCATGGGCTGCAAGTGAATCAGGTCACAACGTCGGCCGACGACCCTGGCGCAGTAGCCCCCCTTCTGCCAGGGGAAGCATGCTGGGGGCTGCATGGAGGGAGCCAGGAGCAAGGCCCCTCCCCACGTCGTGTGAAGCCAGGCGTCACCCGGAGGTAGGCCCTCTGCCGGGGAGGCGCCGGCGAGCCTTCCCCCGGCAGAGGACCCGTGGTCGCCGAGGATGCCGATGGCGTCCCCTTTCCCCCCTTTGTGTCGTCCTGGTTGCCGGTCGGCTCAAAGGTGGTCGAGGGTGGCGCAAGGCGGGGCCCTCGCCTGGCGATATGAAGCAAGGCCGGTACCTGTGAAGAAGGCCCAGTGCCCGTGAATATTGCCGGCCGTGACACTCTCACGTAATAATGAGTGGGGTTGTACACGCCCCGGAGTCTCCGGAGAGCTGCCCTCGGACCTCGGGGGCTCCCTCCCATGCCTAGTGGCAGCACTTAGCTCCGCGCTGGTGAGAAGACCAGAAGACTAGACTAGGCGCCAGACACGGCCACTTGCTTTGGATCTCTTTTCTGTAACCTTGCCTTCTGGATTTGGATTTAAGTTGAAGTTGAATTTTCATTGATCCGCACTGGGGGTGCCTTTTCTCGTTCGAGCGATTTTTTGCTATCTGGTTCTTGCCTTACCCTAAGCCTTACGACCGCCGCCTCCCCCTCGTGGGCTCCTCGCCAGCGGGGCAGGGCACAGCATACGCGCCGCGCGCATCGGCACCACGACCGGCGCCGGATTCTCGTGAAGCCCTCTTGGGCGAGCCAGCAGACCCCCCAGGAGTTCCTCTGGATCTCACGATCTCACGACCCAGCATGGGGGCTTACTTGGCTAAGGTAAGCCGCGGCAGCAAAAGCTTGCCGCCGGGCCCGCGGATCCTCGAAGGTGTATACTCGGCTTGACATAAAGGAACAAAGACAACGGTTTGTTTACACGAGGTGCTCCCCCTCTCAAAATGCTCTGACAATCTTAGGGGCCGCGCCCGAGTTTTTGCATACAGGATCAAACAGTAGGGGAACATGGGATCAGCCGGATATGTCGCTCGCCGCATCGCCTTCGGATGCGTCGCTTGCATCATTGTCACCTTCGCCGGCATCGTTGTCACCTTCGACTGCGCCTCCATCACCGTCGTTGACCACGTCACCTTCGTCTGCCGTGACAACCACCGCGTCGTCCTCGGAGGGAAAGGCCCTGACCAGCGCATCCACGTTGCCCTCCACCCACCGCGTTAGGTCGCCCGGATGGCCTGTGGTACGGGGGCAATGGCGGCGTCAAAGTCGAAGTTGGGGAAGGTGTTCCGAAGATGACTGAAGACACGTGAGAACGCGCGCCCGAGCAGGCCCCGGCTCCTCTCTTCCACGAGTTGGCGAGCTCTATTAGACCGGGCTTCCAGGCGCGTCACCACGTCGGCGAAGAAGCGCAGGTGACTGGCGTAGTCATCTGAGTGGTGATACGGTGTGTTCTTGTCACAAACGTGGCCCAGCGCCGCGTTGGCCCTGACCCTGAGGTCCTGGAGCATGGGGGCGTGCTCGTGCTCCAATGTACGCCGCTGAAGCACTTCCTCTCTGTTTTGACGCGCGACGGCCTCGGCGTCATCAACCCGTTTCCAAAGAGAGAGAAGCTCGGTGCGGGCGGAAGCCAACTCTGCCTGCGCCGTAGCCAGGGCGGCTGCTGTGGCCTCCTCACGCCTCTCTACTTCAGCCAGCCTAGGCCTAAGGGCGGAGGCCCTACTTGCGGCCTCCACCTCCGCAGGCTGCAACTTCGGATCATACCAACCCTCAAGACCCGCGCAAACCTCAGCCACCCGGCGATCAACCTCCTCCTGAGCTTTGGCCTCGTGTGCGCCAACGACATCTTCCGCTTGGGAAACTTGACGCTCCCTCGTCTCCAGCCGCTCAAGCTCGAGGCTACGCTCCACGGCCTCCAGAGCCAGCGCCTCCTCGCGCCTCCGGATCTCTTCTTCCTCGGTGGGCGTCCCCCTCAGCGACGCAAGGGCGACTTTGCGCGCCTCCACCTGCTGCTCCTGGGACGCACTCCAGGCCTGGAGCTCCCACGCGTGCTTCTCCACAGCCTCGCGACGGCGGTCAGCCTCGCGAGCCTCCTCCAGAGCTCGAGTGCAAGCCTCACGAGAAACCTCGAGGGACGCCATGGCTTTCGCGTTGTCGAGATCGCGCTGATGGCGGCCAAGGTTGATGGCCACCTTCAGCTTACGCCGTTCCTCCACCAACCGAAGACCCTTAGCCTTGAGGCGTGCGTCGACGTACGCAAGTTCACCGCCGAGTCAGCTCATCGCGCTCATCACCTCCTGAAAGAGCTCGTGGCGAACAATGCTTCACTCGCGCTCGAGCTCAAGCACGCGGCCCGCCTCGTCCTCCGCCTCGGGGGCTGCAGGCGGGGCGTGAAGCGGCGCGCCCCCTCTCAGCAGGGGGCTGGGGGCTGGTGCTGCCCCAGGCGCCAGCCAGGCCTCATGAGGGGCCCCGGCCATTCGGGGCCCGCTGCTTGAAGAGGAACCGAAGACCGAAGCCAACCAGCTACTGTCCATGACCAGAGGAGGGGTCCGGGGCACGCCCGCCAAGCTCCACGCCAGGCCGCGGGGAGGGATGACGAGGCTGCAGGTTCAATGCGCCATGGTGGCGAGCGCGCCTCTCCAACCAACCCTGCTCCAGGGATAGCATGCAGACTCGGAGCGCTCAAGGCCAGCGGGGGAGTCGAGGAAAGAGGAGGCTGCTTCTCGGGGGACTCGGCGGCCTCGACAGAAGGGGCCCTGAAGAATTATCGTCTAGAAGGGAAGAAGCACTCATGAAGACACAAAGATGAGGTACTTACTTGTCAACGGCGATGTACTTCCTCCGCTTCAACGGCCCAAAGATACCGCTGCTGCTCGGGGATCCTTTCCTATTGCGGAGCTCCTCGAAGTCCATGCAAAGCCTACTGAAGCGCTGGACATGACGGCCGGCGCGGGGCGAGACCGGGGAAGCGCTCGGAGGAACAGCTTCAGGAGCGCCGAGTTGAGGAGAGCTGTCGGGCGCCGTTTGACCGCAACCCCCCGAGGCCTCCGGAGCTTCGGCCTCGGGAACCACATGCCGCGTCACCTCCGCAACCGACGCCCCAGGGGAGGGATCATGAGCTCTCGAGGACGACGCCCCAAGACCCCCAGGCGGCATATGCACCTCTGCACTCAGGCTACCAGCTTCCGTCGGAGCTCGCCCCCCTGCACCCACACTCGGGACGGGCTCGGCACTGGCAGTGAAGAAAGGAGCCACATCGACGGGGTTCTCGCGGGACCCCACCAGGCCTTCCGGGCGCAGCCCCCACTCATCAAAGGGAGGCATGCTCTCTACAAATTCAGCCTTGTTCGTGCAGCGGTACAGTAGACAGCTCTTCCCAGGCATGTCGTCCGGCGAAGGGACACCTGTCAGGACCTTGAGCACTGTTTGCCGCGTCTTAAGAGGGAGCCCGGACTCCTGAAACCTCATATGGTCCTGACTGCTGAGCAAGGCCCACATTGGGTGAGAATGGCGCTGAAGCGGAGCGACTCGGCGTCTGACGAACTCCTTCACCACCATAGGCGCAGTCACGCCGCGGTCCTTCAGCCTCCTCAACCTGAGCCAGACGGGGACGGAGTTGGGAACGGCTGGTGCTGACGGAGAATGGAGCAGAGGGCTGAGCACCCCAGCGTCGACGAATACCCACCGTGCCCGAAACTCGCTCGTGGATGGAGGAAGCTCGAAGTCGATCCCCGCGCCCGCCGTCGCGGCCACAGCCTGGAAGCTCACGCACCCCCAGCTTTGCCGAGGATCCATCAGATGCAATGAGAAGAAATGATGGAGAAGGGCCATGGAAGGAGCGATGCCCACCATGGCCTCACACACAAAGGCGAAGACGGCAAGGAGAGTCACGGATTGGGGGTCGAGATGCAGCATGTGGATCTGGTAATGTTCAAGCACCGCGTTGAAGAAGGCGGAAAAAGGGGGAATCAGGCCGGCCCAAAGGGCATCGATGAAGATTGGGACCTCGGTGGCTGCCCGGGCAATGCGAGCGTGAGACGCAGGCCAATCCACCGTCTTCCCCCACTCGTTGAAGCTGGTGGCGAGCATGGGACGCACCTTGCCCATGGCCTCGTCATTGAGCACCAGGGATCAGCCGACTGCAGGCTCGACGGCTGGAGGCGCACTTGGCGAAGATAGAGGCTTCTTCCCCTTGTCTGCTTGTTTCGGCGCCATGGCGATGAAGCGGGCAGAGTGCAGGTCAGATTGGAGAGGAGGAGCAGAGTCTCGAGGAAGCAGAGGGATTGGGAAAGTAAGGCGTGGGCGATGGAAGAATAACTGTGTAGGTAGCAGGGGCCGCATAGCCAGGTGGACTCCAAGGCAGCGTGGGGAAGCGGAGACGCCCATGTCCAATCAACCGCCACGCGTCGACCAAGGCCGCGGGCCTGCTCCGCACTTGACCTTCGGCTCCGCCTCGAAGCCAAGCCCGAGCGCGCCTTGGGCCCGGGGGCTAATGTCGGTGTTCTGGGAACGGGGGTCCCCAGCCTTGCCTTCCTGCGGCCCACGGCATGGCTCTGCGCCTGGGCCCGTACGGCCCATCTTCATCAACAAGGCATTCAAGACCCTCACAAGGGGCCAAGCCTCGCGAGGCGGACGACACAAGACATCCTCAGGAGCGGCCTCACCAGGTTGGCTCACGAGGAGCATAGAGATCAAGGCAGGGCAAACCTCGCGAGGTCCTCGTGACGTGAGCCATGACGATCGAGACCAGACGGGCGCCAGGTGGCCGCCAGCGCACGTAGTGTCCTTGTTTCCCCTTTGGTGCTAAGGAAGCAAGCGCAGTCGCAGAGTACTGAGGCATCAAGCAAAGGTTTCCATATCGGTGCAATGAGACCAAGACCAGCAGGACGGCAAGACAAAGGTCACGATGGAGCCCAAGGCGGCGTCACTACCAGAGCCTTTTGCAGGCGAAGACTACTTTTGTCAGGATAAGCTGTACTAGCTGTCCCCTTTCAAATTGGCCGTTGTTGGCTCCCTTCCCGCTCAATATTTGGGAAGGGGACCAGGGCCTATATAAGTAGAACTAGCCACCACAGTAGGGGGATCGATTCCATCTTCCATCCTCTCACCCACAAGCTCACAGAGCACACAACACCTCAACCTCAGGAGGCTGTTCTTCCCTTTGTACTGTTCATCATCAGCTCAAGAGGCAATCCACCACCACCACACTCGAGTAGGGTATTACATCACAACGGTGGCCCGAAGCAGTATAAATCTTGTGTCTTTTGTGTTGTAAGTTCGTCGAGTTCGTCCGCAAGATCTTAGCAAATCTAGGGCGTGGATTGGTAGGGAGGAAAGAACTTTGCACGCACCCCAGAGTTCGAACCTTAAGTGTTTTGCCGGAACCTGTGATCCGACAAGGAGGGAGTATGGATCCATGTTATGTCCAATTAATTTTTTTCGCTGGCTGTATAATGCAGGTAACCTACTCATGCCAACATTTTAGTGCATTCAAAATGTCTATACTAGCGCTGCAATTCAAACTAAATTTGAATTCGTTTCTCTATTTCAATAAGAATCTACAATCATGATTGTTGCCAACTTCAATCATCATTCGTGTATTACCTTAACACCACACCACATGATTACTATAGAGATAGATATGAACTATGTGTACTATATGAACTCAAATTCAATTTTTTGAATACACTTGATGTTGATTCCAAATAATAGTACATTTGATGTACTAACTAGATATTCATAATCTAAACCATGTTCCATACGTACACCGTGTTTATCACACAAAGTATAGTGCCTCGCCCCCTACATTATGACAAGTATTTAGCCCTGAGCTGCAAAAGCCACACATTAGCCCAAATTATAATCAATGTTCTATATATTATATGTAGTACTAGCAAGATGCCCATGCGTTCCACAGAACATCAACATGATCAAGGGGATGCCTTATTTGCAAATATGGAGAGGGGTGTGGGTATCTTTTTTCAAAATTGCCATAGTTTCCTTCCTATCCGTCAGATATAAATCGGACGGCCTATATTGCAGGATGGCAGGTACACCATCATCAACAACTCTGTTTTTTATAAGAGTAGAGATAAAATATATTATATGTAGTATAACATGTTCATAATCAAACCATGTGTATCACCGTTATATATATTCATGCATGCGTTGGTTTAAAACACTATGATAAATTCATCAAATATCCGAATTCACTTTTTATAATGAATTATGATCTCTATTTGTATTTTACACCCACAAAATTCTCTTATCTTTTTAGCTAGCGCTAACTTTCTCTCGTGCATGCACACGCCCGCATCCCTCTCACCCTCCCTCAGCATTCTCTAGCTCCATCACGCAAATTCGTCTTTTCACTTTAGGTCGTTCACTCATGGTGTGTGTAGGCCCCCCAGCTCCTTCTTTACGGCACACATCGATCGATATGCCTCTCTAGCCAGATGTGGCTACCACAAACACAAGCTTCCCCTCTTCTCTTCTCATCGTCCATGCCTCACTCCCACCACTCTTTTCATCGATCTCGTACTCGCACACTCCTTCCCCCTCGATATAGTATGCCTCTCGCACCACCTCCTAGATACATCCCTCTCTCTCTATCCTTCTCCCTGGGCCTTATTTGCTTCTAACACATACATGCATGTATACCGATCGATCTCCCTACATATACCTAGGTCGAGTTTAACTATTTTCCCCCCACCCATCGATCGACGTACCTCACAAGTTATGTCTCTCCTTTCTATGACAAAGGGTGATTGATCTTCCTATGTAGTTACGTCTACTTACCACAGCCATGTCGTCCCCCCTCATCATTCGTGCATGCCTCCTGACCCGTCTCTCGCACGCACGTGCACAGACAGGCAGCCATCCCCTCTCTTATTGATATTGCAGGTGTGCCCTCCGTTTGTCTAGCAAGCCTCTCCCACCATTTGTTAGAAGCAACTCCACTACCACCCCCTCCAGCACTCTAGCTCTGTCTCTCTCCCAACCTTATTCCTCTCCTACACATAGGCAGGGATGCCGATCGATCTCCCTTAATACACAGTGGCGTAGCTAGGGGGTGGCCAGGGTGGTCCACGGACCACCCTGGAATTTCCTATAGCTTGTATATAATGTAGTAAAAAAATATTTCTTTGAAAATAAATAAACTTATGTAAATATTTCTATTGATGGACCGCCCTGGCTTATTGGGCTGGCTACGTCACTGTTAATACATAAGGTAGGCCTCTCTCCTCCTCCACAAATATACCAGCCATTGTACCTCTATAATTAATTAGGCCTCCCCCCCCACCACACATCGATAGTCGAGCGTTGTAGGTAGGTATCCATGCCACAGAGACAAACTGCACCTGTCCCCTCTCACGTTCTAGTAGACCAGCCACTCTATATCTTTGACGTGGGCACACAAAAATTCGATGGCACTCTTTATCGATCGTGCGCGCACACACACAAACGTCATCCCTCTCTTCGATTCTATGGACACCTCAAGCCGATGATACCTCCACTATCTTCTCATGGATCGCCCCCTCTATATATATGATATATCTAGGACTCTATTTCACACACATTGCATATGTTACATTTTTTATTGACCCGCCCTCCAAAAAAACACTCACGAACCCACACACTATATCTCTCTACGTTTGTATCTCTCTCACACAACCCCACGTAGGTGGTGTACATACATGAAGAGAATAGGTGCACGTACTCACGCTTTGTGCCCAGCCACACCCGCGCGGGTACATGGTGGAGCTCATTTCTGTACGAAATGGCAGCCCACGTGCTAATTTGAACGCGTGTAGCGGTTGTTTACCTATGGAGGTCGTGTACCACGCGTGCACGAAACAAAGTTCGACTTGATGCGTTGGCCCATTATTTTTAAGTAAAGTTATATCGCTCAATGGCACGTACACAGAATATAAAATGATTTTTATGGAGAAAAAGGTAGTCCGCTCCACTATATACAATCGAGCCTGCCTGCCTGGGTTTGTCTCTCTTCAGAGTATCTCACACAAGGCGGCAGTGGCCTCTCTCTGTCTCTCTCACCGTTGGTCACTGATCCGGCCGCATCCCGTCCACCGGCGGAAAGGGAGGATGTGCATCGTTTCTCCGTTCGACGGCGCCAAGGCAGCACGTCCCGATCTGCGGTACCCGCCGTTCTCTCTGACCAAGCTCCGGCGTGGTAGGGCCTACGCCACCTGCTCGCTGCCGCAGTATGGGCAAACCCCGCCCGCCGCCGCTCAGCTAGTTACATCCCGACGACCCCCAGGTATCCCCTCCGACATTGCTCCACTGCCCGTCTTCCCACGTCGCTGCATGTGGAAAATCTTGCATGTGGATCTTCCATAGTTCTTTGCCCAAAACGTAGCTCGTCCGGTGTACTTTCCATATTGCAATCTCGTCCTCACACCGTTTTAAACAAACACAACCGTGTTGTTATCTTCCCTTATTACATGGAATATGCTTCTTTTTTGTCGGTGTATGTGTCTTCAACACATGTTATTGGCCAGTAATTGTTTCCTTTCTACCTCTTTTTTGCAAACAGGGCTACCATTTCACCTCATTGCTATTGCGACCTTTTGGTGAACTGCACAAATCACTTTTTTCTTAAAAGTGTTTTGTTCAGTTGTACTAAAATGTCACACGAGCAACGTCTCTACATTTCAGTGTGACTGCACAAAGGGAGATTGGTTTTGCTCTATCCTCCTCATCCAACTCCGAGCCTAATCTTCTCCAACTATTTGCTTAATCTTCTCCAACTAGTTAGTCTTAAGAGAGACTGCAAAGGTGGCCGGCTTCTATTTGTGTGTTTATTGTTTCATCCACAGTCCTCTATTATCGTAATCACACTTAATATCTTTGGAACAGGGACGCTCAGCTCTATTTTAGTGGAACTGCACAAAATGATCGGAATGTTGCATGCACCAGACAGCTACTTTTTTTCCCAACATGCCTTGTTGATTTAGACAGAGCTGGGGGGACATTGCTGCCAATGAAAGCATGGATCAATTTTAATTTAACACCTCACAACTTTTTCAGTTGTGATGTAAATATTAGCTCTGATCTGCTAATCATTGAGATGCATTAGCAAGGAAGTTATTTTTTATTGTTTCCGAAAGAGCATCAACGGCAAGACACACGAAACAAAAGCTGAAAGCTCAGAGCATTGTACAATTTCATGTCGCTGGAAAATTATTTGTATAGTATGTCAATTATGTAAACAAATGCTGGAAGCTTGATAGCATTGCCAGAAGCCTGTTCAGCATCCAGGTCCATGTGCCATGCACAAAATTATACTCCTCCGTTCCTAAATATTTTTCTATTTACAAATTTCAAATGGGCATATTTTAGAGTGTAGATTCACTCATTTTGCTTCGTATGTAGTCACTCGTTGAAATCTCTAGAAAGACAAATACTCCGGAGTATATTTAAGAACCGAGGGAGTAGTGCACAACCGCATGGGAGACTCAGCCCGGTCGTTGCGCCGCATTAATAGTGAGTAATGAGCAGTCAAATCATAAGCCCCACCTTTCCCACTGTAAGTTGCTTGGAAGAAGCAACCATCAATACGCTCTTCTTTGAATCCGCTCATACTACTCCATCCGTCACTGTTTATAGAGCGCGTTTCAAAAAAAATCTCTGGGACCAAGGCGACTAGCCATCGGCCTGAAAAATAGCATTGGTAGTTATATCACGGCGTCTATTACTAGAGGAAATAATGCGTACACACATGCATGCAGTGCTCCACCACGGGTACACACATGCATGCACTTACTCCACTCCATAGTACATCGAGAGAAAATTGTGGACTTGATTGCGGTTACCATGCCCTAATTAATTGAGCATTAAACCAAACGCGTCTAAAGTGTCTCTGGTGGTGGAAATGCATTGAGAGAAATGCATCAGAATGAAGCGTGCCCTTTAAACTGTGACGGAGGGAGGAGTAGTATGAAGGTGCAAAACCAAGTACGCGTATGGCCAGTCGGTCAACGCACCTCATCTTGGCATATCACTGACATGTCGGACCGGAGTGTGAGCAAACCGATCTCAATTGACGGCAAAATGGCCAACCCGCCGTTCCTTGAGAGAGACGAGGAGTGAGAACAGACGGGCTCGCACGGAGGCCAAGATATATTCGAGCATGGTTGATCGATATCATCATTACATGTTCGATGTTTTTAATACTATACTATTGGGCTGCCGTTTTCCACCCTTCTCCCGAATAAATGTGTACTTTATCAGAGATTAAAATAAAATAAGAGTACAGACGCTCCACCATGCGGTTCTAGTAGTAGTACTACTCGTATTACTAAACCGTGCGCCTGGCTCTTCGCCTCTTCGTGAAGTCGAACAATGATGGCACTCTGCATGTTGGGTACTATAGTGTATGCCTCTGGCAATCTGACACCGAATGAACTGATGCATGTCCACCGCCCGGGCGAGGGCAGGATGCATTAGTCAAAAGGCGTGAGCGAGCTTCACCTTGTCCTGCAAGCTTCTCCTCGTTCTGCGAGTTGACGGGACACACCAAAAAGTAGTGCTAGTCCATACTCCCTCCTTTCCGCTTAATATGGCTTAATCTTTTTTGCGGGTAAATGAGAGAGCTTTATTCATATATAAGCATTCTTAGGACGATCAGCCAAGAGACTGGTCACTAGGAAGCAAGGTACCCCGCAAAAAAGAAGAAGGAAGCGAGGTGTTTCATCAAGCCAGCTCTCGGCCACATTCAAAGTGCAGCAAGCACGGTTCGCACAAAGATGCACCGCAAGGTTTGCTGACCTGTTTACATGCTGAATAACAAAAAAAGAGGAAATATTACCGAGCGCTCCTATTTGTAACAGGATATGAGCGAGAATTAAGCAAGAATTGTGGCGAGTGTTCCATGCAATCAACTTCCATTATCACATGCGAGAACCCTCGAAGAGAACCAAATGTGTTGAAGATTGCTTTATCACATTTTTAAAATATAATAAGAGTGCAAACGCTCCTCCATCCGGTTCCTAGTAGTATAGTACATAACTCTATAGTAGTAGTACTAGTACTAGTAAACTTTGTGCTTGGTTGTTCGCCTCTTCGGGAAGTCGAACAATACTAGTACTAGTATAGTGTATGCTTCTGGCAATCTGACACCGATTTAACCGTTGCACGTCCACCGCCTGAGCGAGGGAGAGCTTGCATTAGTCAAAAGTTTCTCCTTGTCCTGCGAGCCACCGTGCGCAAGCTTCTCCCGTCCTGCAAGCTTCTCCTCGTTCGGCAAGTTGACGGGACACAGCAAAGTAATGCTAGTCCATACTGCCTCCTTTCCGGTTAACATGGCTTAATTTCAAACGAGATAAATACACTGTCTGTCACTGTATATTTATAAAAATACGGTCAGTGGACTTCATAATACGCTCATTGCGCTCAATATATACATTTTCCGGTGTTTATACGGTCACTAGCTCACCCTGGCTGAGTATGTGTGTGCATGCACGTGTAGGTTGAGCACTTGAGCATGACTGTGTGTGTTCTGTCGTGTGCTCGGACATTCATGCATTAGGGCGTCGCACGCGTTTTTGCGTCCATGTGTACGTGTGACTGTTGCATGCATGCACGAGGTTGTAGTCCCTCACATTCACATGTTCATAAGTCAATGCTTTGTCGAAATTTTGCATGCAAGGTTTAATCATTCGTTGTTCACTCATGCATTCCCGATATTAATACGTTGGTAAAGACAATTTCTTGAGGAAAACGAGCCCAAGATTGAGTACAAAGGGGACCGATAAGCCAGGATGGAGGGAGTACCAGTAGTGAACCGGAAGGAGGGAGTAGGTACTAGTAGTACAGTACTACGTAACAACGTGTAGTAACAAAATTCCTCTATGCGCATCTTGTCTATGTGTCATGCAAGAAAATAGAGATAAGTACAAGTGAGACTCAGGAACGGTCATAAACGTAGGGGGAGTACGTGTAGGGGCCACTAAGGAGCAGTCAAATCACATAGTAAGTTAGTCAGAAGAAGCAACCATCATTTCACTCTTCAATGACACGTACACAATATAAAATGGTTGATATGGAGAGAAAAAGAAAACCACTATATACACACTACAAAGAGGCTAAGCTACAAGCCTGCTTGCTTGGGTTGCTCTCTTCACAAGCATAGAACGACGGTGGCCACACTGCTGATCACATATCCGGCCTGATCCCGCCGCTGGGGGAAGGGAACAATGTTCTGCGTAGACGCGGTCGACATCGGCGAGGGAGAAAACCCATAGTCGGTGCGTCCCAATCGGGGGTCCCCGTGGTATGGGCTGATGCTGCGTCCCAAACGTCTTTCCTTCGACGGGTTCTACCTAGCCAGGAAATTAAATCCTGTTTAGGCTTTAGGGTTTAAGTCGTAGTGACCCCATTAGTAGTTTTTCTTTTGTACACGCTCTCACAACTTTTCTCTTTAGTTGTGAAGTAAAAATTGGTTATGATCTGTGAATCATTGAGATGCATCAGCATGCGTGTTAGTTTTCCTTTGTATTTGATGGAATGTTGTAACGGGGCAACCTTGGAGTAGGAATGAAAATGGAGTGGAAAGTTTCTGTTTTTCCAGAGAAAATATGGAAACAGAGAGAAACCAACGTTTCGTTTCGTTGGATCGTGCCATCGAGCAAAACCAACGTTTAATTCACGTCTGTCGCGTTCGTGTCTCACCCTCCTCCACGGCTCCACCCCACACGATCACTCGGCATGCCACTCACCGCAAACGGAGTATACGATAACTTTCCCGCCTGCTTGTCGATGGATCGTGCCATGGAGTACTAGCACTACTGGAAGAGATTGACAAGTTGGGGGAGGACAGCTAGCTGTAGCGCGGACTCCCAAGAACTTTTTACATGCATGTTGTGGCTGGCTATTGCGACCTTTGAACGCGGAGCAGTCGCGTGCACCGGGAAGCGGCGCGGGCAACACTCTCTCGGCCGGCGTGCCACTTCAATGCCGGCGCCAGTGAGAGGTCACGTCTGCTCTGGCCGGGCATGAATGCGGCACTAACCGTTTCGGGCGGGAAGCACACGTGGGTGATGAAGAGGGTTCGGGTTGGTCAGGAGCGGGCGTGGCAGCGGTCCGGACGCCCGCAAACAAGAGATGTTGTATGTTAATATTGTTGCGTATATAATTAACAACGTAAATAAGGTGCCATTTGGACAAATATGATTGGAGATGGAGATGGAATTTTACGTAAACATGGATATGCATGTCTATGTCTATGTGTGTGTGCGTGATGACTCTCGCGACCTCGAAGCGGGGCGTGTTTTTGATCGAGTTTTCTTTCTTGGTCAGTTTTCGTTTCTTTTTTCTGGGAACGCGTGTATTCTATTTAAAACCACTACTATGGAGAGATTTTTTTACTCCATTGTATATATAGCCGCTTGTTTGATAGGGTTTCTCACGTCTCGCTCTCTCACCCTCTCCATATCAAAAGAAGATGACACTGTCCAGTCTATCTCTCTCCTCATCGGTGGTGACAGATCCGATTGAATCCCGTCCGCTGCGGGAGGTGAGGAGGTGCAGCATTGACGTTGTTGCTGTCGGCGATGGAGGAAGCCAATGCGCACCGTCCTCTTGGAGCCGGCGCTGGCGCGGACGAAGGTCCTCCGCGCCCTTGTTCGCTGTTGTTGTGTGGGCAGATCCCACCCGCCCGCCTAAGCGGCATCTCGCCCACCTGAGGTATAACTTCTTGTACTGGTCCAGCTCCCCAGGTCGCTGCATGCGGGTTTTCTTCTATGCCACTACTCCCCAGCTCCCCATGTATAGTAGCTAGGGTTCGTCGACTGGTCCAACATCACCTGCTATTATAGAGGAAATGCCACTCGAAAAGTTGTCCTGATTTATGCCTCGGTGGAGGTATACATGTTGTTTCGACAAAAAGTACATGGTGGTTGTGTGGTCATTGTCCATATGCTCCTATTGCTGCTGCTAATCTAATACTATCACTGGTTAAATGAAGAAGTGCTTTTTTCTCGGGTATCCTGGTTTAGTTCCCATCAAGATATCATGATGCTTCTGTTTGTTGGTGTACTTTTCATTAATTCTTATTGACAATTCAGATGTCGTTGTTAATCTTGTACCACTGCCAAAACAAAGTAACAACACTATATCCCTTTTTTATATTTTTGCAAACAGCAATGCGTATCTCCATACCCGGGCATGTCTTCCTCAATTTTAGTGGAACTGCACAAAATTGGATGGCCATTGTTGTTCCGCCTCACTGTCCTCTGCCACGTGGTTCTTCCTTCCTCGAGCTTGATTAATGAGAAGAAACAGACCATAGTGAGGATTTGTCTAACTTCATAGGTGCCTCACCCAATGATGCCAAATGGATGATGCATCACCACGATGACCTATCAATGCTCATGCTTGCGCCTCATGGTTGCGCCGGCTGGTGAAGCTGATCGATTTTCGACAAAAACGAGCTATCTTCCATCAGTGCTCTTTGCTTGGTTGCATTGGAGACGCAATCGTCTTTCACGTTGGTGCAATTTTATCAGACAATTGGCTATGAAGCCAAATGTTTCCTCCAAGAAGGATCGACGTTGGTACTAAGAGCATAAGTTTTGTATTGATTTCTAAGCCATCTCACAACTTTGTCTTCAGCTCCCCTGTAATTTTATCTGTCCAGCTATTAACTTTGATTAAAAAAATGGTGTGGACTAAAAACCCCGATGGACGTAGTAGCCCTCCATTTTTATTTACTCCACATATTAGATTTGACTGAAGTCAAACTTTGTAAAGTTTGACCAAGTTTAGGTCGAACACAACAAACCATAATTATTGAGAGAGGGCAAACTGTACATACTCTGAAACCTTTCTGATAATTGAAATTAAAATTCTTTATTTGTACACACTCTCACACGTTTCCGACAATTTGGCGCATGTGTGGTTGTTCACTTATGGGAGGGTAGTGTACCGCACGTGAAGGACAGGAAGTGCGACCAGGACGTGTGGATCGTTAGTTCATCGGAAGTAGTAGTTTTCTTCACTGGTACGTTAAATAAAGAGTTTCGTTTCGTACTTACACAATTTAAAACGATTGTTATGGAGAGAATAAGAAAACCACTCCACTATATATTACTAGTATACATGAGTCTATATGGACGCAACTTCATTGACTTAGTGCACCTCCCTTTGGGTGTATGACAGGTGGACCCAAAATGTGGCTAGCCCACCTGTCATACAGCCAAAGGCAGGTGCAGTTAAGGCACCGGAGCTCAGTCTGTAATACAGTATATATGTAGTACACTATATAAGCTGGAGCCTCAGCGCTTGTTCGCTAGGGTTTGCACTCTCCACACTCTCGCCACACTACATATATATGGAAACCATATATATATACACGCTAGAGGCTCAGCGTTCCTTTGCTAGGGTTTGCTATATTCATAGTCTCTCGCCCCTCTTCACCAGATCTAAACAAGACTGCGTTGGCCACTGTCCCTCTCTCCTCCCTCACAGCTGGTGAAGGAGGTGTCCGGATCCCATCGCACCGGGAAGGGGAGGAGGTGCAGCGTTCACTCTATCGCCTTCGGTGAGGGAGGCAATCCACTGCCGGCTGCGTTGTTCTCTTTCACCCAGCGCCTGTGTGGGAGGGCCACCGACCCCTTCTTCCTCGCTGCCGTACGTTGTGTGGGCAGATCCAGCCTCCCGCGGCACGCCTTGCCACATCCCGACGACCCTAAGGTATAAGTTTCTTTGAAACCATCATTGCTCTAGCTGCATACGGATCTTTTTCGACTCTGTAGTCGAATCCAAGTCTTGGTTCAAAGAGGAAAGAAGGGTGCGGTGGGGTGGAGCATGAATCTAGGATGTGGTTCAATGAGGAAAGGAGGGAGGGAAAGTAGTATAGACTGGCTATCCAGACGCTTTGTTGGTCGAAAAGGGAAAAAAGGGGGTAACCCAGTACACACATCTGTAAGCAACCGATCTCTTTGTTTAAAAGGGAAAGAAACTGGGGGTCGGGTAGTTTGTGCAAGACTAGATTTGCTGCCCTCACATAGGAAAAAGGTTCAACGAGAACAAATATGGGACCAACGCAGATATGTGCTTGGCTACATACTCTGCATCACCCATTTATACGCGTGGACGCACATGGTGCTGGAACGTCCCATGTCCCATGTCCCATACAACTATTTTGCTGTTGTTAATCTAAGAATGCTGCTGGAAAATTGAAGCAATGCCTCTATTAAAAGTAAATTACATTCTTAACGAATGTTGTTTTAAGAGAATGTCTCTGTTAATATGAATCAATGCAACCGTTTTAGAAATGCTACTGTCCTACTTTGTTTTCCATCAAGATAAGTTAGATGCTTCTTTTTGTCGCCGTTTGTTTCATCCTCCTTTATTGGCCAGTAATTGTTTCCTTTTTCTGCCTCTGTTAAAACAGGGATATCTATTCAACTTGTTGTTATAGCAAACTTAAACGTCAGACCGACGACTTTGCTTGATTTTAGTGCAACTGCACAAAACGAGATTGGATTTCCTATTCATGTTGGCAGATTCGTAGGTGATCTTGTGTGAGTCATGACAGGTTGGTACTTGCCTTTTCCCATTAAGTGTGAACAAAAATGGGACCAGCCCACACATGATGCTTGTTGCTTTATTACAACAAACTCTGCATCACCCCCTTTATAAGTAGATGGAAGCACATGTTGTTGTTGCGCCCACTCTCCCCTCGAACTGTTTATGCTTTTTGTTAATCTAATGCCGCTGGTAAAATTAAGCAATGCCACTCTCAGAATTAACTACTGAATCTTAGTTCAAAACTGCAACACTTGTTAGGGATTGGCGGGATTACCATTTTTGTGGCCGCATGTTTCATCCTCCTTTATTGGCCAGTAATTGATTCCTTTTTTGCCTCTGTTAAAACAGGGATATCTATTCAACTTGTTGCTATTGCGACATTTTGCTTCGCTTAATTTTGGTGGAACTGCACAAAATGAGACCGGATTTCCATATATGTGTTGAGATCTCTTTTAGATCTTCCTCACGAGTTGTGTCAAGTCTTGGTCTTGAAAGGTTAGTACCGACTTTCCTCAGAATTAACTACTAAATCTTAGTTCAAAACTGCAACACTTGTTAGGGATCGGCGGGAGTACCATTTCTGTTAGGGATCGGCCGGAGTACATGTTTAAGAAATGTATTGTTCAGATAATGTCTCTATTATTATATATCAGTTACAGTGTTTTACAAATGGTACTATCCTTCTTTGTAGTTCTTTCTACATGTTTAACCAATGTATTGTTAAGATAATGCCTCTATTAAAATGAATCAGTCGCATTGTTTTAGGAATGGTACTTTTCTGCTTTGTCGTTCTTTATACATGTTGAAACAAGGCATTGTTAAGATAATGTCTCAGTTAATATGAGTGAATCACACTGATTGGGAATTGCTACTCTCCTGCTTTGTTTCCCATTAAGATAAGGTTGATCAGTAGATGTTTTTCTTCTGGGAGTACAAGTCATCAACTGTTATTTCTCAGTAATTGTTTCCCTTTTACCTATTGTTGCTTACAGGGATATCAAAATTAAAGCTCGGTTTTATTCCGACTTTGATTTTAGTTGAACTACACAAAAGGAGCCAATGTGTCTAAGGCAAACTGTTGCATTAGTGGGTCCAGTTGGTCTTACCACTTTGCAGAAAGAAGCAGTCACTGTTTGTGCTACATTACACAAGGAATGATCGAGAAGCTTTATAGAGTATTAGTAGGCGCTGGTGACATGACTAGTCTGCAGAGAGCATGGGCAACTTAACAACACGTGGAGTGCAAAATTCACTCCATAAGGAAAGGTATGACCAAGTCAGTTGCCGACGCATCTGTAACAAATGAAATCAGTATCGGCCTTCATCCACATGGAGTGCATAGGCAACTCTACAACACGTGGAGTGCACTGGGCAAAAAGTGCCCAAACAAGTAAAAGAAGCCATGAGAGGACTCCAAGTCTGTCAATGTCATTCTAAGCAACAATGATGGGGCATCTGGGAATGGTAATCTGTTTACCGTACTTTCAGTTTGTTAGTCCACCGATGGGTGGGTTGACACTGGGGCCAATATTCATGGGTGTGCTGATGTGTCTTTGTTTTCTTGCAGCATATAAATATGAAATCCACAAGGATGCTCAGCTTGATTTTAGTGGAACTGCACAAAATGTTCAGATGGTTTGTGTCCTCCATAATACTTCATCATGCACAATTGTCGGGGAAACGACACCTATGGGATCACTGGAATCCCTTCTACGGTTGGCGGGCGCGGGGTTGTGAGAAGAGCAGGTCTAACAGGAAGCACACGGATCGTTTACCCAGGTTCGGTCTGCGAGGATGCATAATACCCTAGTCCTGCTTTGGTGGATGTATTGAGTGTTCTTGTGTTCTTGAGCTAGCTACGGGGTGTAACTTGCCCAAAAGAGCCGAATCCCTCTCCAGTATGCCTCGAGCCTCCTTCTATAGTGGAAAGGGGCTACCACAGTGGCATACAGGAGGTGGAAAGGTCTACAGTGCACAAGCTTATCGCCTGGCATTAGGGGACAAAATGCATTAAATGCGCTACTTAGGTGTCCATTAGCTTTATCAGGGACGGGAACGAGGCCCCTCCCGTCCGTCGCCGCTCCGTCTCGCTTCGACACGCGCCCAGGCCAGTGATGCGTGTGGTGCCATGTAGGCAGGCAGGCTACTGAGGTGGCGCGGTGGTGGATCCTTCACGAAGATCTGCATGCCACCACGGAGGTGCCTCCCAAGCCCTAGTTCCAACGTAGCTGTTGACGGCGTCCGGAACCCCTGGGCTCAAGGGTGGCTCGCTCTGCTGGTGTTGGGCGAACTGGCTCGGCAAGGGCTGCTGAGGCTGACCCGGCAAGGGTCTTGCCGGGGGAACCTGCTTCGCCCCTCTGCTCTTTGGGTTCCTGGTCTTGGCGTTGTCTTGTTTGGCTTGGGCTTCGGCTTCTCTCCGGCTTCCCTCCTCTGCCCTGCTAAGTGTGGCCGTGGCGCGCGGCTCTGACTGCCCGTGCACAAGTAAAGGGGTCAAAAGGACAGCCCCTACTTTTGTACACTGACAGGAGCCCCCGGGCCTGGGCCACACATAAGCGTGACGCGTTGTTGGGCCAGGCTCAGAACGGTGCGCGGGCAGGTGGGGCGGATTTTTACCGCAGTAACTGTTCGTCCGCTGCGCTTCCCCACAACCAGCGTTGAACGCGTGACGTGGAGGGGCGTGCGTGACGTGGGGGTCGTGCGTGGGGCGGTTCCCGCACGCATGCGTCACATCGCGGTTAATGGGAAAAAAGGCGGCCCGCACCTTCCCCGTAAAAAGGAATAACCGCGGGCACGCTGCTCATTTACCCCTGCAACTTCTTCAATCTCGGAACCGCCATCCCCTTCTCCTTCCTTCCCAAGCTTCCGCCTTTGTTCGCCGCTGGTGTGTCTTCGCTGTCTTCTGTCCCTTGCTCCCCGCAGCCGCCATGGCACCCAATACCAGCAGAGGCAAGGGAGTGGCCAAGGACGCCGGGACGAGCGAGCCGCCGGAGAGCGATTTGGCAGTGCGGCGGACGCAGCTCACCTACTTCCCCTTGATGTCAATGTGTTCGAGCTCCGGGACTGCGTCAGGCCCCTATGGGGTGCAAGACGGGGGGAGACAACGGGGCATCCAGCCACGCGTGTCATCCCCGCCAATTGCGCCGAGGCCACCCCGAACCGGTACCCGTTCTTCGTCGATTACTTTTCTTGCGGCCTTTGCCCCCCTTTCTCCGATTTCTTCAGCGACATCATGCACACCTATGGCTTCCACCTTCTGGATTTCACTCCAAATGTCGTGGCGTGCATGGCTCTTTTTGCGCACCTCTGCGAGGGTTTCGCCGGGGTGCATCCCAGCACGGCGCTCTTCCGCCAGTACTTCTTCCCTCGGATCCAAAAAGGGGGCGCCATTTCCGGGTGCGTCGCATGGATCCCAAGGACCCAGGAGAAAGGGGCATATCCGAACGGCGCCCAGAAGGAGAGGTGGGAGGAGTGGCGGGGCCGGTGGTGCTGGATTGAAGAGAAGGACACGCCGGACTTTTGCCGGGTCCGCCACGCACCGCCGGTCCGCAGGAACGACTGGAGTGATGTCGACGTCAACGACGAGAAGCTCACGATCACCACCACTAGAACTCTTTGTCTCACCGAGGCCGGACTCACCCTCGAGATGATCGTGGCGGATTTCATCCGCCGCCGAATGGCTCCGCTGCACAACAAGGGGAGGCCGGCCTGGCTCTTTACGAACGCCGCCGACATCATGAGGCTTCGCCCCGGCCTTGACCACAACTTCACCGTGATGGGGCACGCCCACTTCTGCCAGCGGCTCTTCTAGCTCGACGTGAACCGCGACAGCGAGGTCGAGCGGTCTGGCAAGGCCGTGAGGGCCGCCGCGAAGGCCGGCAAGGTCGCCAAGGGGCCCTTGTTTAAGTTGCCAACGGGTGTGGTCCCGCTGTGCAACAACTCGCGTTGAAGCGACATCATCGCCATGATGCCGGAGTTCAACGTGCACGGCCTCGTCCCAAATTGGGACGAGCCGCCGGAGGATCAGGTGCAGGAATTTTTCGACACCTTGGAGGAGAAATATGTCACCGCCGAGCCACAGCTCGTCCACGACACCACCCAGGCGGAGCTGGACTACATCACCGCCAGGGCGGTGGAGGCAAAGCTCACCAAGGAGGACGGCAGCGCCGGCGACGTGGAGGACAAGGCCGCGGCGGAGGCAAAGGAGAAGGAGCTCGCCCAACGGGCGGAGGCCGCTAGGGAGGCCAGTAGCGCCGGCACCGGGGCCCCTCTCGTCGAAGATGTGGTCGACGAGTCGTCGGAGGAGGAGGCCGAGGCCGTCGACCCTCCGGCCACGGGGAGTGGGCGAGTCCTGCGGCGGGCCACCTCTGGCGAGCCGGTTCGGCCCGCCAGGGTCATGCAACCCCGGCAAGCCCAGGAGGCGTCCGCGCGCCAAAGAGGGCTGCGGCTGCAAATAAATCGGTGAAGGCCGCGGCGGCGGCGAAGAAGGCAACTGCCTCTTCTTCGTCCAAGCGCCCTCGGACTCCATCGACTTCCCCTCCTCTGGCAGATGTCGACCCGGAGGTCTTCTTCGACTTCAGGTCACTCAGCCCAAGGAGGAAGAGGAAGGCGGCAGAAGAGGAGGTGGAGGATGAGTAAGCATCTTGCTCCTTTTTGTCCTCTCTGTTTCCTCAATCCGTGCCGCTTGTCTTAATCTGTTCTTCTTCTTTGCAGGGATGCGGAGACACTGGCCCAGAGGGTGAAGAGGGCCAGGGCTTCGGCGAGCAGCCAGCCCCAGCAGGTACTTCTGGCACACCGCTGGTGGTGTTGAGTAGCCCGGACAGCAGCCCCCGGCACAGCCCCCAGCGTAAGCTCATCACTCACCCCTCGTCGACGTGTGTTGGTGGTACGATCCTTCGGCGCTGACCTTGCCGTGGTTGCAGGAGGAGGACAGCAGCAGGAGGAGCCACAGAGGGCTACCCCCAACACGCCACCCCCGTCGCCGCCGCCGCCCCGAGGGGTGTCCCCGGCAAGGGCGCCCAGCACCGAGCCCATGCACACGTAGGACGAAGAGGTGAACTCAAGCGCTGGTGGCTTCGCCTTGGCGCCAAAGTTGGCGGGGAGGGGACCTCTGCTTCTCAGCCCGGCACGGGTAAGTTGCTCGCCTTCCGCTCCTATTCCTTTTTCTGTTCTTTCTGAATTCTTGGCCTTGGCCTCACCTCATCCCCTTCTCGGTATCCAGATCCCCCTCGGCGGACCCAGAGGACATAGACACCGTCATCGAGGATGTCACCAAGGCCGCCGAGGCGGAGGCCAAGAAGATCGCCACCCAGGAGGCTGCCAAGGGCGCTACTGAGGACGCCGCCAAGGGGCCTGCCGGGGAACCCGGCAAGGCTACTGCCGAGGAGGCCGGCAAGGGGCCTGCCGGGGAGGCCGGCAAGGCCGCTACCAAGGAGGAGGTGGTTGATGACCAGCCTTCCTCCTCTGCTGCCTCCGGCTCCGGCAGGTATCTGAGGGTGGGCGACGACCTTTTCGTCCACCTTCCAGGGGCGTTGAGCTCCAGGGCGCCCGTCGAGGGAGAGGTGTTCGACGAGGAGGTGCTTGCCGCTGCCGGGCTCGAGGTTGTTGACGAGCCGAGCACCGGTGGCGACGGTTCTCAGGAGGAGCGGCTTCTCCAGGCCATGGGTTACAATTTTCGGAAGCTCCAGGTGCTCCACCGCGCCTGCCTGGACAAGGCCAAGTCCAGGATGGCAACAGTGGACAAGGCGTAGGCGGACCTCAAGGTGCGCGTCGCCGAGACGCAGACTTGGTTCCGCCAGGCTTGTGAGGAGCTGAAGGTCGCCCAGGGTGAGCTGGCCAAGCGCGACGTGGAGCTCACCATGAAGCGGGCCGACATCGAGAAGGCCCAGGAGACAGTGGAGAGCTTGGCCGCCGCAGCCGAGGCCGCTCGGACCCAGCACCAGGCCGCGCTGAACTCCCAGGAGGAGGACCTTGCCGCGCATGAGGAGAAGCTTGCCGCAACGCTCCGCGGCAAGGATGAGGAGGTGGAGAAACTCGTCATGCAACGGACCCAAGAGCTGGAGCAGAGGCACAGGGAGGCGCTCGATGCCCAGGCTCTGGTTCACGCTGACAAGGTGAAGGAGCTGGAGGTGGAGCGGGACGGGCTGAAGGACCAGACCCTGAAGCTGGCCGAGGAGAAGAACACGCTCAACGGTGCCCTGGTGGAGGCGCAGGGCGTAGTCCTTGGCAAGGCTGAGCAGCACTCCAAGGCCAACGACTGCATCAAAGATCTGACGCTGAAGCTACAGGGTCTTGAGAAGACGCTCTCGGAGGCCAAGGCCCGGGAAGGGACCCTGGCTAAGAATCTGGAGGTCGAGAAGCAGCTGCGGAAGAACGAGACCGCCAACCACAAGGATTTTGTGGAGGGCGAGAATCGCTGGATCAGCTGCCTCGAGGACGTCGCCGGCAGGATCACCATGCAGCTGGCCACTATGGGTATGCCAAACGTGAGGTACGCCCCGGATCGGAGCACGACCTCCAATGCCAGGCTGACCCTATTCTTTGAGGGTGTCCTAGGGGCCCTGGAGCAGCTTCACTCCGATCGGGCGGCCTCTCTGGCCGACGAGTCCCGGAGGCTTTGCCGGGGTGCCATGACCAAGGTCCTCACCAAGGTGGCGTACTGGAACCCCGACCTCGACTTCGACGCCGCGCTGGAAAGCTTGCCAGAGGGTGCTGACCTCACGGCGCTCAAGGAGCATATCATGCCCATCATCAGTTGCATCAACGGAGTCGAGAGGGTGGAGGGCCAGCGCCGGGATTAGGCACCCCGTTTCTCATCACCGCTGCAGGTTCATGACCAAGACAATTTTTATCTTTAGTTAGAACCGCAGCAACAATGGATGTAATATAACTCTGCAGTACTTTTGATATTATGCATGTTACTTTCCTGTTCAATCCCCCCTTTGTATGTTCACCCTACGCTAGTCGGGTAGGCTTGCCGGCCGTAGCCCTAGGGCGACATCTTGAGGACGGATCCCCAATGGCCTGCCGGGTGTGCTTGATGCCGGGCGAACCACCTTACCGCCCTTAACATGGCCACTCTCGACGCGGTCGCTTAAGCTATTGAGCAGACTCGAAACAGAACAAGGGTGTTGCCAATTGCGGGAGGGCCCCTTTGCGTACAGGTTTTCCATACAAAGAACGAGATCTCCGAGGGGAATAACCTTATATAAAAAGGAAATATTTGAAGTTCGGCATGACTTAGCTTTTCCGTCGTCGCACGGGCGTCCACCACGTCTGCAGATAGCGCTGTCAGGCTTGGTCGTCTCCCTCCTTGGGATGACGGCCACGATGGAGCCACTACTCCAATCAGACCAGATTTCCACATCTGCGCCCCCTACCTGGCGCGCCAAAGATGTCAGGGAAACAATACCTATGGGATCACTGGAATCCCTTCTACGGTTGGCGGGCGCGGGGTTGTGAGAAGAGCAGGTCTAACAGGAAGCACACGGATTGTTTACCCAGGTTCGGGCCGCGAGGATGCGTAATACCCTAGTCCTGCTTTGCTGGATGTATTGAGTGTTCTTGTGTTCTTGAGCTAGCTACGGGGTGTAACTTGCCCAAAAGAGCCGAATCCCTCTCCAGTATGCCTCGGGCCTCCTTTTATAGTCGAAAGGGGCTGCCACAGTGGCATACATGAGGTGGAAAGGTCTACAGTGCGCAAGCTTATCGCCTGGCATTAGGGGACAAAACGCATTAAATGCGCTACTTAGGTGTCCATTAGCTTTATCGGTGACGGGAACGAGGCCCGGCCCGTCCGTCGCCACTCCGTCTCGCTTCGACACGCGCCCAGGCCAGCGATGCATGCGGTGCCATGTAGGCACGCAGGCTGCTGAGGTGGCACGATGGTGGAGCCTTCATGATGATCTGCATGCCACCACGCAGGTGCTTGCTGAGTTGGCCCGGCAGCCGCATGTTGCCATGCAGGTGCCTGCCCAGTTGGTTGGGCTGGTAGCCACATGCGAACGGTGGCGGAGTCTTGGTCGACGTGGGCCTGGCTGTGGCCCCGCTGATGTCCTCGGCAAGGGCCTTGCCGGGGGCCCAGCAAGGGTCTTGCCGTGGCGTTGCAGTCGTCCCCGGTAAGGCGCTTGCCGGGGGTCTTGTGGATTCCCTTGACTGGGATCCCGGCGAGGGTCGCCGTCTTCTGGTCCTCATCTGATCTCACATGTTTATGATCTTTACGAAGATCTGCATGCCACCACGGAGGTGCCTCCCGAGCCCTGGTTCCAACGTAGCTATTGACGGCGTCCGGAACCCCTGGGCTCAAGGGTGGCTCGCTCCACTGGTGTTGGGCGAATTGCCCCGGCAAGGGTCTTGCGGGGGGAACCTGCTTCGCCCCTCTGCTCTTTGGGTTCTTGGTCTTGGCGTTGTCTTGTTTGTCTTGGGCTTCAGCTTCTCTCCGGCTTCCCTCCTCTGCCCTGCTAAGTGTGGCCGTGGCGCACGGCTCTGACTGCCCGTGCACAAGTAAAGGGGCCAAAAGGAGAGCCCCTACTTTTGTACACCGACAACAATACATCGAATGTTTCTCTAATCATTCGTTGTCACCTTGAGCCACCGGACTATCAGTTGACAAACTGATGACAAACCTTGCTTGTTCCACAATCATAGGCATTACATATTTTGAATGGGAAAAGCTTGTCAAAGTTTAATCATTGATGTTAGCAAGAAGACAATATATTGGAATTGGAAAACCTTGTCAAATTTTGCTCATTGATGCTAGCCAGAAGACATGCATTTGATATTTTTGAGTGGGATGCACTTTGCTGTGAGCAACGTCGATCGTTTTTTCCTATTCCTGTCTTCAGTTCAGAAATATTTAGTCAGCTAAGATGCATAGTCACATGAATGTTGACTTATGTAAAGTATTTTAAGAGTTTGTTCTGAATGTTGTCTATGTAATGCCAGGCCTTGTGAGTTTGATTGCAAAGTGGAGCTTGGAATGCTGTGGCATGCGGCATGACGAGTTGTTCACCGTGCCTCCTCAGAATAATGCTTCATATTGTTTTGC
Source organism: Triticum aestivum (assembly GCF_018294505.1). Classification (NCBI taxonomy): domain Eukaryota; kingdom Viridiplantae; phylum Streptophyta; class Magnoliopsida; order Poales; family Poaceae; genus Triticum; species Triticum aestivum. Next base: position 273,782,541 of record NC_057814.1, on the reverse strand, counting down.
ATGTTGAGCTAATGCCTGTGATTTTCATGTTATGAAGATCATCCTCTTCTATTGTTTCTGTGCTTAAGAAGTTCATTGTCTTATGTTTCATTCATAGCCTATACGACAACTCGGGTAGGTTAGAGGTGAATCCATATGATCTTCCAACCAACTCATCATCTTAGGCCGTGATTTGATCGTCGTTTTCCAACCAAAACCGCTTGTAAACTGGCGCTTGTAAATAAAAGTAGATGGTCTCAGGCGAAGCGCTTGGTTGGTCGATTTCGACTAGTAAAATGTACACTAGTCTCTCAAATTACACGCGTAACCCGCCTGTTTTACTTACAGACCTCGGGCCCTCGGTTTCATTACGCCTATATTTTATGCGTTGTTAATTTCTGATGACGAGTAAATTAAACTTGTATCATAATACAGGTGTGAAATAAACCAGAGCTCCCAAGCGCGGCCTTACCGTTTCATGCCGTCTCAGTCTCTTGAAGGTGCTCATAGGTGTCCGATGATCCTGGCTTCCTAAATGAGCAGCGGGCACTGTATCAGACCATCCGTAGGGCCCGCGAGGCCCTCTCCGTCATCCTTCGAGTTGTTGTGCTTGCCGTGGCGCCGAGGATTGTCAACATGGTCAACGAACATGAGGATTCAGGAGATGACTTTTTTTGACTAGATGACAGTAGGGACCCACTAGGGCCATAGCCGTACGTACGCAAGTGCCTCCTTATTATGTACAACTATTTTTTTTGGCTTCCTCCTGGTTTCCTGACAACATGGTCGAACACCATTGTCAACCTATGTAGTCAATAAACGAGAGAATTGCACAAGGAGCGGCCGACAGCTGGGACCAAGCAGCTCGAGCAGTAGTTGTGTTTTTTAGGTGTGAGCACTGCAGAGTTTTTCTTCAGCGATGTTTTCGTCATTGTTCAGAGGAGAGCAGGGTATTAACTGGGCGTGCTATGGCCCGTCTAGCCCAGGCCAGATATCCAGCCCAGATATCAATTTTTTTCAAGCTGAAAATGGCTAGCCCAGCTATACTTTTTTTGAGGAATACCCAGGCAAGGTCAACTTGTTATTCTCCGGCCCGCTGGGCTGCAAATCTTTCCTAGGAGGAATGCATTAGACTTAACAGGAAAAAGGGCTTTAAGAAATATTAAATGGGATGTAATTATAAAAACTCGACATTAACTATAAAAAAATGCACCAAACACGTAATTAGTTTATAAAATATTATTTTTGGATTTTGATAATTTTAATTTATTTAATTGTTGCGCGCGCAATGTTTCGTTGGATTTTTACGTAATACAAATTTATAGTGAAATTGTATTTAATCCAACTACAAATTTCGGGATAAAAATATTTTGGATCCCATCAAAATGTGGGAAATTTTATCGAATTCTGTTTTGAACGGTTGGTTGAAACTATTAATCGTTGTCCTAGCTAGAACATGGGCTGTACTTTTAACAAACTGTAAATGGGCTGTAGTAAATTCCATTAGAATTCAAAAATGGGTTGTACATTCTTACAAATCGCAAATGGGCTATAAGTTCTCTGCCACACACTTGTGGGCCTACTAAGTTGACGCGTCCCCTATAAAAAGTAAGTTGACGCGTATGCAAGGCTTTGTCAACTTCGACACACGGTTCTAGTAGCAATGGCCGTTGGATGTCCATCCAATGGATGTCGTGCTTCTTCTTCAATCTCGGATATTCTAGCTTCAGCCGCCCAAAAAATGATTCCTCCCCCTGACATCTGGGGCGCACCGTTTCGGAGGCTGACCTGTGGGCCTACTAAGTTGACGCGTACCAATGGCTTTGTCAACTTAGTCAATATAAACGATTCTAGCTGCAGTGACCGTACGATGTCCATCCAACGGCCGTCGTGCTTCTTCAACCTTTGGCCTTCTTGCTCCAGCCGCCCAAAGCAGCGCCGGTCGTGCCGCTTGCTCCTGCCTCCCGTGGCCGGCTGTGCGGCCGCAGAGGCCTCACCTCCCCCTACTACTCCCACCGCTGGCCAGGCCATCCCTCTACTCACCCACACCCCCAGTTATTCTGCGGTGATGGCAGCCTCACACTGCAGCCGAACCAGTGAACCCTCATACTCCTCTCTGCGTGGGCATCCACTGCCGCGTCTTCCCCGGCTCCGCGTCGTCCCCTTCCTATAGGCCTCGCCGTCGTCCACCGCCCTGGTGCTCTGGGCGTGGCATGGTCAACATGGTCAACGAACGACATCCATCGGACGTGGACTATACGTGGAGAGGCTGACAGCTGGGTCCACGGCCGCACACAAGGAAATGCCTCCTTATTACACGCAAAATTATGATTCCTCCCCATGACATCTAGGACCCACCGGAAGGGCCTCTATATTTCGTGAAAAAAACGTTCCCCCTACTGACAGGTCGGACCGACCAGCTATATCTTCGCACACAAGGAAGTGCCTCTTTATTACGCACAAAAAAGAATACTCCCCCAGCTAGCTGGGACCCAGCATAGCGGGAGGCTGACTTGTGGGCCTACTAAGTTGACGGGGACGGAGGTCTTTGTCAACTTATTCAATATGAACGATTCTAGCTCCAGTGACCGTTCGATGTCCATCCAACGGCCGTAGTGCTTCTTCAACGTCTGGTCTTCTTGCTCCAGCCGCCCAAACAAGTGCCGGTCGTGTCGCGTGCTCCTACTTCCCGTGGCCGGCTGCGATGCCGCGGAGGCCTCACCGCCCCCTACTACTCCCACCGCTAGCCAGGCCCTGCGGTGACAGTGGGCTCACACCGAAGCGGAACCAGTGAACCCTCGTACTCCTCTCCGCGTGGGCTTGCACTGCCGCGTCTTCCCCGGCTCCGCATCGTCCCCTTCCTAGGCCTCGCCATCGTCCACCGCCCTGGTGCTCTCGCCGCGGCGTGATCAACGTGGTCAAGGAACGACTTCCATCGGAAGAGTACTGTATGTGGAGAGGTTGATAGCTGGGTCCACGGCCGCAGCAAGGAAATGCCTCCTTAAATAATGATTCCTCCACCTGACAGCAGGGACCCCCGGACGGGCCACCGTATTTCACGAAAAAAACGTTTCCCCCTGATTGTTGTGACCCACTAGCTACATCTTCGCACGCAAGGAATTGCCTGACAGTCGGGACCCACCCGGTCGAAGCGTACGTAGCGTTGTCATTCTGGTCGCGAACGTGTACATACATACATGGTCGATTGGTCTATCTGCAGGCTGCAGCGATGAACCATGGCCGTGTAAGGATGGGCACGTGTGGTACTAGAGGCGCACACGTAGCATGTACACGTACGTACAGCGGCCAGGGTGCAAGAAAGTAAATACAGCCACGTACGTACATACGGGCGGGGTCTCGAACGCCTACTCGCGCATACGTACGGCCAGGACTCGTGTACATGGCTGTGGCTGGGTCAGAATGGAGAAACTGCGTCTTCGCTGTGTTCATGGGGAGGCAACGAAATGCGTCTTGTTCATCGGGAGGCAACGTAACGCGTGCTGTTCATCGGGAGCCAACCGGCTTGGACGGAACAGCCGATGGAAACGAGGCCTGGCGTACCGCAAAATGGAGGAAACAGCCTTGTGTTCGACCGCCCACGGTGGAAACGGGATCCTGTTCATCGGGAGGGGTCTGGCGTACCGCAAAACGGAGGAAACGGACCTCCTACGGTCGAAACGGGGTCCTGTTGATAGGGAGGGGTGTGGCGTACCGCAAAACGGGACTCCACGGGATACTGTTCATCTCCACCGTCGACCTCCTCCAGCCTCCACGGGCTACTGTTCATCCACCGTCGACATCCACCAGCCTCCACCTGTGTCGGTGTACAAAAGTAGGGGCGCTCCTTTTGACCCCTCTACTTGTGCACGGACAGTCGGAGCCGCGCCCACTGCCACACTAAGCAGAGCAGGGGAGGGAAGCCGGGGAGAAGCCAGAGGAACAAGATGGTCAGAGGCAACGCCAAGGCCAGAAACACAAGACAGCAAAGGGGCGAGGTCGAGACCCCCAGCAAGGCCCTTGCTGGGGCGGCCTCCGCGGCCCCGGCAAGAACCTTGCCGGGGCAACTTGCCCAAACACCAACAGAGCGGGCCGCCCTTGAGCCCACAGGTTCCAACCCAACCAACTACGATTGGACCAGGGCTCGGGAGACACCTCTGTGGTGGTATGCAGATCTTTGTCAAGACCATAGGTATATGAGATCAAATGAGGACCAGAAGACGTCGACCCTCGGCGGGATCCTTGCCGAGGAAAGCCACGAGACCCCCGGCAAGATCCTTGTCGGGGACGACTGCGCGCCACGGCAAGACCCTTGCCGGGTCCCCGGCAAAGCCCTTGCCGAGGACATCAGTGGGGCCACTGCCAGGCCCGCACCAGTCAAGTTTCCACCGCCATTAGCATGTAGCTGCCAGCCCGACCAACTCGGCAGGCACTTGTGTGCGACATGCAGCTTCCAGGCCTGATCAGCAAGCACCTGCATGGCGGCATGCAGATCTTCATGAAGACCCTACCATTGCGCCACCTCAGCTGCCTGCGTGCCTACATGGCACTGCCGTGGTTCTAAGCCTGACAGTAGAATAGGGGGTAGGGATGTAGAGGCAAGATCCTAGCTATGGAGAAGTTGTACGCACGAGTTTTACGAGTACAGGCCCTTCTCGGAGGAAGTAACAGCCCTACGTCTCGGTGCCCAGAGGCGGTCGACTGGATTATATGCGTGTGTGTTACAGGGGGTGCGAACCCTTGTGCCAGTGGAGGAGGGTGGCTTATATAGAGTGCGCTAGAACCCCAGCCAGCCCACGTTACAAGGAGTTCAATGTTCATCAAGAAGGAGCTTTACAGGTAACGTCCATAATAAAGTGTTATAAATGGCTATTAAGTCTAGGAGTTAATGCCCGACCGTTGCTGTGTAGAGTGGCTTTAGGTCTTCTGTCCGTCGAGTGTTTCTTGTTACGGTCGAGTGACCTTGATTCCTCCGAGTGGAAATGTTTCTGGTCGAGTGGATGATGGTACCCCTCGAATGCTTCTGGCTTTAGAGTGATGTCCTTGGGGAGGGTATTTAGGTCAGGCGTGTGACTCTACCCTAGGTACATATCCTCATCATTAGCCCCCGAATGGATCAGGGTTTGAGTGGAGAAGGAGTTGAAAATACTTCCGAGTCATTTCTCGCGCTTCGGGTGTGTCTTGTTTTGGATCAACGAACCGAGGTGGTGGCACCAACTTCTTTTTCAGTCACCTTGATCCATTCTTGGTTTTGTCGAGTGAACTTTTGCTGGAAGAGGTCCGAGTGCTAATGTGGAGGAGATCTTCCGTCTGACAAGTTGTTCTGCTGCCCGCGAATCTCGCGGGATTCGAATTTCGGGAAGCGCGCGGGGCGGAGGAGGCCGCAGTAATCGGGCTGGATAAGGCAAGGCCGACTCGATTCCCGCGCCGCCTTTTTTTCCACGTATCGCGCGCGCGACTGTTGAGGGATTTGATAAGATCGCCCGGGCCTACAGGTCTGTCACTCGGAAGCAACCCCATATAACGCGTCGGACCGGGGTTTTTGAACAGTGCGTCCTCATTCTTCTTCTCCCTTCTCAGTTTTCCCCACTGCGCCTGCTCCTGCTCCAGCGCCGCTGCTCCGTTTGAGCTCCGTCCGCGGCGATGGGGAAAGAAAAGACGGTGGCTCTGGAGCACGTGAAGAAGGCGACGGCGAAGGCGAAGGGGAAAAAGTCCAGCCGGGGCGGATCCTCGTCGCGGTCTGGGTTGCCGCGCGGCTGGATCCAGGGCGACTGGATCCGGTCGACGATCCGCCAGGACGACCTCGACGATCTGGCGGAGGAGGGGCTGATTCCTCATGGATCGGCGCTGCTCCCGGAGGATGAGACCGAACCTCGACCGCGGGAGGGTGAGTGCGTCCTCCTCGCCACTCACATCGACCATGGATTTTCTTTGCCTCTGAATCCTTTTTTCTGAGCTTTCTTGAATTTCTTTGGAGCACAACTTCATCACTTTTCCCCCAACACCATCGTGTATCTTGCTGCTTTCGTGTCTCTGTGCGGAAATTTCTTAGGTTGTCGACCACACTGGGGTCTCTTCAAGCACATTTTCACATGTCGCTCCCAGTCGGTCAAAAAGGCCAACCCGAGTGACGAGAGGACCCAAGTGATCCAGATGTGTGGGGGTCTTGGGATTCAGATGAGGGGTAAGAGCTCTTTCCCAGCCATAATTCTTCCTGAGTCGGTACGAGGGTGGCAGTCGACCTGGTTTTACTGCAAAGACCAGCCAACTCCAGGTCAGTCGACTGGACTTCCTCCTTTTTCTATGGCTCGCGTAGAGAAGCCCTCCGCCTTGAAAGTGACTCCAGGGGAGAAAGCGGAGGTGAAAGTGCTGGTTGAGCGAGTGGTCCATCTCATCCGTGAGGGTGTAACTGGAATGGATCTGCTGGAAGTCTTTCTCAGATGACGCATTCAGCCACTTCAAGCTCGCGACCATCTGATGTGGATGTACTCGGGCATTGAAGATTCCACTCGGGTGCACCCAGAAGAAGTCGACGAGGATACGGTGGAGAAGTGGTTGAGGAGTATCACTGGCAACAAGGATAACCCCAAAGGAGCCAGGAGAATCCCTCCACTTGACCAATCCTATGAACCAGACAAGGTCCGATTCTGAATTACCGAGTGTCATCTTGATTTAACATGCAATTGTTTATGCTTCACCGACTGACTTTGTCTTTCTTGTTTTCTTCTAGGCCCTTACTGAAATGTATTCGATGCCCAACAGAGAGCAGGAGCAGGACCCGGAGGGGGAGGCAAGCGGAGGTGAGAGTGGCGAGTGGCATTCCGACGGACAGGGGGACGAGGAGAGCGACGACCCGAGTGACGAAGAAGAGGTCGACTCTCCTCCCCGCAGGGAAAGGCGATCCAAACTTACTCACGACCCGGCGAGCGCCCGTGACAAGGCGACCGTTCAGACCGGGCAGTCGTCAAAGCGTCCTCGGACGTCCTCTCCGGCACCAACTGAAAAGGCTCCAAAGCAGTCCAAGGTTGTAGTGCAGAAGACTCGGAAGGCGCTGCCGAGAATCAAAATTGACGTTCATGTTGCTTCTGCGTGAGTGTTCTTCTTTCGCTTTTACTCGACGTTCTGTGTTGTTTATTTTCCCCTTGGTTTGACCGAATGAATCTTGAAACTGGCAGTGCCGCTACCTCCGGGACCTCTGCTTATAAAAACGAGGACGAGGAAATGGAAGATGCGGTCACCTCCAATCCGGGTACAATCTTCGTGATTTTGTCTTCGCTTTGTCGATTGAACTGTGATATATCCAATCAGGTGATGAAATTTTGGTGACTGGTCTTTTTACAGCTCTCAACGTCATTGACCTCCCCGACAACAATGAGGACGAGCCACAGAGGCCCTTGGGGACAAGAAACAGGAATATGTCCGCTGGCAAGACGCTTCAGTCGACGCCGGTGGCGGAACCGGTAGTTCAGGACGCCGGCGATGCCAATCGGACTTTCGTCTCCTTCGCCATACCGTTGTCGAGTGCTCGGCATTCCGCGTCAGCTGCACAGGCTCCCGCCGATCCACCTTCACTTTTTGCTACACATCACGTCCCAGAGGACCAAGTGGGTGCTACCAAAGAGGCTATACGCCAGGCAGGCATTATGATAGAGAAGGTGAAGATGGTGCGGGAAGCCAGCCAAGCTGCTTGTGATGCCAGCTCCGCTCTCCAGAGCAATGTCCAGGTTAGAAGATTGCCTACCGACTCTTTTGGCTTGTTCTGTTAGGATATGGTACCAGAAAACTTTCTTTCAAAGAATCTTTTCATCTGTCTGCGCTTCGCATCTGTACACCCACTGGGTGTTTCGATTTGTCACTGAGCAAATCCGTACTTTGAGCTGAATTCGATGTTGTTGTCGATTGAATTTTTGAACTAGTGGGGGCACACTGAGTGCACCCACTGGGTGTAGTCCCCGAGACTATGGTGGACTGCGGGTAGTCGATTATAGTCTTGGAATTTGAATTTCTTCACTCTGTCTGGTCGGGCCATGTCGAGTGGAACTTTGAACCAGTGGGGGCACGCTGAGTGCACCCACTGGGTGTAATCCCCGAGACCGTGGTCGACTGCTGGCAGTCGACTATGGTCTGAAGACTCTGTTTGTTGCTTTCTCTCTTTTTTTTGCACTCGTGCTGGACAGGCCTTGTCGAGTGTAAAATGAACCAGTGGGGGCACGCTAAGTGCACCCACTGGGTGTAGACCCCGAGAGTACTGTTGGATGTTTGATTCGGCAGTAGTCTTAGAATTGGTTGGCTTTATCCTTTTATCTCTCCGAAATAACCAATCTTTTCACCTGTCGACTGACCTATTCTTTGGTTGCGGAAATCTTGTGATCTCGGAGCTCGTTTTGCTGACCTGGAGAAGCAGCAGATTCAACTCAACCTCGATCTGGAGCTGGCCAAGACAGAACTGCAGAAAGCCAAGGATGAAGCCGCTGGTAAGGAAGACCTGTCGACTGAGTTATCCCTGAACCAGATTTCATTCTGCCTTTTCTGAATCAAGCATTATTTCTTTCAGAGAAACTGAACCAAGCTCTGGCGAAAAAGGATCAAGATCTGGCGGCCGCGTAGAAAAAAGCTGATGAGAAAACCGCGCTCGCTGAACAGAAGTTGGCTTCAGTCGGCAGATTGGAGGAAGAAAACTCCAAGCTGAAAACTGCCCTTGACGAAGCCAGTAAGGAAGCGACTCGCCTGAAGAAGGACAAGGAAAATCTGAACGAGAAGATGGAAGGTATTGCCCGCAGGAGGAACGATCTGGAGAGTTATCTTGGAAGCCTTGCTAAGAAGTTGTTCGTCATGCTTGAAGGTGTTTTCTTTTGATCCGACTGGTTTATTCTTGTCGACTCGACATATGATCATTGACTCACCCTTGAATTGTGCATGCAGAGTTTTGCCGGGACTTCAAGGAAGAGACCGGGCGAATTGAACCAAGCTTGGACCCCATCAACTCTCCAGTGAAGGATGAAGCTGCCATGAATGTGCTCCGACTGGAATCTCGCATCACTGGTGTTGTTGATTATCTCACCCGACTGAAATTCGCGATGTCGCGGATTGACACAGCTCTCTGGCCCATGGCAACACTTCAGAATGACCTCGAGTCTATGATGGCTCAGATCAATGAAGTTCCCAATCGAATTCAAGAATGGAAGAAGTCTTCTGCCCGGTGCGGCGCTGATGTGGCTCTATCTCTGGTTTGCGTCCACTGTCGAGAAGCTCGGGAAGAGAAGCTGGCGGCGATTAAAGTTGCTAACACCAAGAGGCACGACTTCCAGACCTTCATGGAGACTTTCATTGCTGCCGCCACTCGGATTGCTGACGAGATCGACATGGACGAATTCATCGAGCCTGCCAGCCCTCCTCCTGCGGAGTGAACAAACTTTTATGCCCTGCCTTAAATTTGCCTCGGAATGCCGAGTGATTTTATAATCGTTAAACTCCTTCGGGCTGAATGCCCGAGTACTTTGATCTGTGGTCTTGAACTTTAGGATTTAGCTGAACTTGATTTATCTCTGAATATGCTTGCATTTGCCTTCGAGTGAAATTTCTTCTCCACACGGAATAATCTTTGTGCTTGAGATGCAGCTCTGAGGTGGATACTCTAGTAGACTTGCACCTCGTCGTCCCTGCAGATAAGGGTGGAGCGCGCGTTGTACTTGTGACGCGGCTCCGAAGGAGAAGGTTGCAGTCGACCCGCACCTCGTCGTCCTTGCGGATAGGGATGGAGTGCACGTTGCACTTGTGATGCAGTCCCTAAGGAGAAGGTTGCAGTCGACCTGCACCTCATCGTCCTTGCGGATAGGGATGGAGCGTACGTTGTACTTGTGACACAGCTCCGAAGTAGAAGGTTGCAGTCGACCTGCACCTCGTCGTCCTTGCGGATAGGTATGGGTTTCGAACTTAGGCGAGTACTGGACTACAGCTAAGCCCCAGAGTGGGAGGGTTGCTCATCACTCGGTAGGATTTTTCAAACTTAGGCGAGTACTGGACTGCAGCTAAGCCCCCGAGTGGGGGGGGGGTTGCTCACCACTCGGTAGGATTTTTCAAACT
>NC_057814.1:273771841-273772380 GCF_018294505.1 Triticum aestivum | reverse complement strand
GGACTGCAGCCAAGCCCCCAAGTGAGAGGCTTGCTCATCACTTGGTAGGATTTTTCAAACTTAGGCGAGTACTGGACTGCAGCTAAGTCCCCGAGTGAGAGGCTTGCTCACCACTCGGTAGGATTTTTCAAACTTAGGCGCATACAGGACTGCAAGTAAGCCCCCGAGTGGGAGGGTTGCTCACCACTCGGTAGGATTTTTCAAACTTAGCCGAGTACTAGACTACAGCTAAGGCCCCGAGTGGGAGGGTTGCTCACCACTCAGTAGGATTTTTCAAACTTCAGCGAGTACTAGACTGCAGCTAAGCCCTTGAGTGGGAGGGTTGCTCACCACTCGGTAGGAATTTTGAAACTTAGGCGAGTACTGGACTGCAGCTAAGCCCCCGAGTGGGAGGGTTGCTCACCACTCGGTAGGATTTTTCAAACTTACGCGAGTACTGGACTGCAGCTAAGCCCCTGAGTGAGAGGCTTGCTCACCACTAGGTAGGATTTTTCAAACTTAGCCGAGTACTGGACTGCAACTAAGCCCTCGAGTGAGAG